>NC_053166.1:159825572-160125572 GCF_016835505.1 Polypterus senegalus | reverse complement strand
ATGTGTAAGAGAAACATTTAAATATCAAAGCGTCTACATAAATAAACTCGATAGGACAGGCAAGTCTGGGGTCCACTGCCATACTGATGCTGCTTTAGTGGCCATCCTTGGGGTGACATGTCACCAATGTACAGCCCGACATCACAATAGGGACAGTGGTGGCATCTTTCTTTGGTCACTTTTCTTGTATTTTTTTCTGTTGCTTGAGTATGACAGAGATCTGCACGATCAACGTATTCCCCCCCGTGTTACTGTTGGCAACCATACCGGAGGGCTTAGTGACTTCTACATTGATGACATGAAAATCGACAGTTGCTGTATTGTGAACAGTGCGAAGGGGGCTTGCATCTTCATCTCTCTTTTCACCCTGCACCTACCTGCTGCTTTATGTGACTGAAGTCACCAGAAATAACGTGGTGGTTCAGTCGTTTAGCGTCATATGCACCAGTTTGGCTATCTGTGACAATGTCTGATGACCAATTCACATTGGCATCACTGTCACGTAACTCAACTCGCGTTTCAGATTCCGTTTATTCTAAAACGGCTTTCACAGCTTCTCATTTACACGCCGTTGTGTTTTTCGGCTGAAGGCTCCACCCACACTCATGAATATTGACGAGTTAACAGAGTAGCAAACTGCATAGAAAGATTCAGGATATTTTCTGCAGTATGATGTCATTCTGTCCACTAGATGGCAGCAGAATGCAGTCCAGAGAGTTATTCAGGTTTAACGTCATAAAGTGGCTCATTAAAATGTCATTCAGAGTCCTGACAAGCGGGTGTCGGGTTGGGGAGCAACTCCAGGGGTCGACTCCCTGCACGAGACTGAAAAGGTGGGCTTACTGAGGATTACAAGATATTGTGGGCCATGTCTGAGACCACTCTAGAAAAGGGGTCCGTACGATCTGTCCTTCTTTGGAACCATCAGACAGACAGACTGAGGGGAATAACTAACGTGTCTGAACACAGAGCTCAATTCTGGGAAGAATTCGCAAACGTTACGTCAGTTTCTGTCAAGAGTGTGCGCGGTTAAGCTCAGTTAAACTAACCAGCGTGTGCATGCTCATCAGGGGAGGGCAAACGGGGGGCACGGAAAAACGAGTCATAAAGGTTACGACGTGTAAGAGAAACATTTAAAAACCAAAACGCCTACATAAACGCGATAGAACAGGCATGTCTGGGGGCTACTGCCATACCGATGCTGCTTTAGTGGCCGTCCCGGGGGTGACATGTCACCAATGTACAGCCCGACGTCACAATCAGGACAGTGGTGGCGTCTTTCTTTGCTCACTTCTCTTGTATTTTTTTCTGTTGCTCGAGTATGACAGGGATCTGCACGATCAACGTACCCACCGTGTTACCATTGGCAACCACATTGGAGGGCTTAGTGACTTCTACATGCCCCCCATAACATAAATTAAAACAAGACACTTCAAGAAATGCTAAAACGAAATGTGACATCTTGAACTTGATGCTTTTTGGTGGTCAGTTCCCCTTCTGCTCACTTCACAGACATTTTCAGCAAGGGGGCCCAAACGTTTGCATGCCGCTGTCAATCCACGCATTTCCAGTATCAACTTGTCCATCAACATAAAGAGGACCACCGAGGTTGAAGTGCCTTGTGTGTGTGTGTGAGATACGACGTCCCCTCCACCAGGCTGACGTTCCATTTCTCGTCTGTCCTACAAAGCAAAACCCCGACAGCAATGCGAGGACCGCCAGATTACATTACCTCCTTGTCCGTGTCCGAGTACTCCTTCACTCTCTCAACGGCAACGATGTTGGTCTCCAGTTCGGAGGACATGCGCACCAGCCAGTTCAGGGATGCGGTAATCTGCAGTCGAGACATTGAAAAGAGTGACACAGTTGCTGTCATCGTGAAGGATGTGGAGTCAGTGGGGGAACACCCCAGGACCCCCAGCTGTGCGTCATGACCAGCTTACCTGCAGGGCGTAAGAGATGGACAACCCAACAAGGCCGGCGCTCAGGCTGTTTCTGGCCAGCACTGCAAAGAGGGCCGCAAACAACACAATGCAGTTGCCCACAAATTCTAAACGCACTGCCAGCCACCTGCAGAAAAAAAATAAACACATAATCAAACAAACAAGAAGCACCCAACAGTCACAGCCAAGCTGGCACCACGGAGCCCTGGGCACCTCCGCTGTGCCGCAGCAGCAAGTGTGCTCATGCCACCCACGGCACTCGGGAATACCTGTTGGCCACGATGCCAGGGTAGTAGGCCTTCTGATTGTGGTCCACCCGGCTGTCGCTCTCGCTGATGAAGCGGCTCTGCTCCTGGAAGGCTCGGATCACGCTGGTGCCCAGCAATGTCTCATTGAAGTGCGAGTAGACTGGCGAGCGGCTCACCGACTCCAGGCGCTTTAGCTGGCGAGACGTGGCCACATAGAAGCGCTGGCAGGAGAAGGACCAGAGATGAGCAACACACAGACTCCCCCAACTGAAACTCCTGCTGCCTGCCCACCCACAAGTCCACCTTCTCACACTCCCTTGAGCGCCAGCATGCCAGTGGACTCCCATTACTGCCCACATCGTCATGATGCTCAAGTCCCACGCAGCGGCACATCACACACCTGAACAAAGAAGTAGAGAAGCCCCAGAGGGGGGATGATGACCGACACGATGGGGGTAGCGATGAGGATGACGATGCAGGCTGCCAGCACGTTGAACATGGAGCCCATGAACATCTTAATGATGTTGGGGAGCACCGAGTCGATGGTGTCCGTCTCCTTGGAGAAGCGGTTCACCAGATTACCGCTTGGCGTGCGCTCAAAGAAGGACATCGGCGAGCGCAGGACATTGTGCAGCATCGTCTCGTGCAGGTAGCGGGAGGCCAGGATCCCACCAATGGATACCGCCATGGAGTAACTGAAAACTGCCACTCCTAAGGGAGGGGGGACAGGAAAGTCAAAAAGACACCAAGTCAGGGGTCCCAGTGCAGACAGCAGCAGCCCGACACGACTTGTCAGTCATTAATCTGACGTGAACAGCACAGGACATCCTTGGAGTTTAAAACACGTGAGAATTTAGCAAAATAAACAAAGATGCAAAACACCTCCGTCGACTTTGAAAGCAAAGCTAATATAAAAAGTATTCATATCTTAGGTCACTGAAAACAGCAATAATGGAAGTATAGAAGAGCATGGAAAAAGTACAGCGAGATAACAAAAGGTTAAGTGTCTGTGCATCTGTGCCTTTTACTAGTTGCTGTCTCAGTCGTTCCAACAGATGGTGCATCACAAAACATTTGTAGTAATAAAATGGATTGCATCTGTCACTCCAACAGACGGCGCATCAGAAACATTAGCAACTGCTTTTACAAATCCCATACCAAATGGCATGCAACCGAGACACATGCATTGCAAATTGCATTCCAACAGATGGCATTTCAGGAACATTAGCAACTGCTTTTACAAATCCCATACCCAAAGGCATATGAAAACACACACATGCATTGCACATGTAATTCCTACAGATGGCACAACGTTTGTAGTTACGCATTCTACTGCAACAAATGTGTGTGATGTGCCACCTGTTGGAATGGAAAATGTAATGCATATGTCTCTGTTAAATGCCATTTGGTATGGAGCAGCAAACCGAGATGGCTCCTGGTGCAATTCCATTTCAAACTATGTATTTACTTAATTATTTCTTTCTTTCTTTCAATGACACCACATGCAACATGAAAATGCCTGGCAATGCAAACAGTCACTTTGGCCTGTCGAAGCGGAGATGAGGGGCTCTAGCGAGTACTCGGTTTTGACTGGTGAATCCTCGAGCAGACCTCCGATAACGAGTTTAGAGTTGACGTTTTGCGCAGCAATTCTGGGCGGATCTCCTTCTGCTCGTATCCACCACTGACGTGGAGTCCGCACTTTTGCTTGCCCATCACTGAATTGATCTAAACTGCAGCCATTAGAGACGCGTCGTTCAGATTTACTCCACCAACTGCTAAGCCCTCGTATACTGACAGGTAAAAGTGAGTTGTTAGTTCAAGGCGTACGTCATGTAATGTGCGGTGCTACTGAAATAAATGAATGAATGAATGAATGAAAGAACAAACAAAACAAATAAACATTTTGCGCAGCATTTAACTTTTTACACTCACATGTTATTTTATTATTTATTTGCCACAAGTCAGAATGCCTTTACTTCATTATGTCAAAATTATTCCTCCATATAAATGAAGGTGCTTTTTCATCAAAGGTCAGCGCTGGCGATTTATTTCAAAAATTCAGAAAGTAAAAAGGAAAAGCGAGACCGCCACACCTTGACCTGCAGGCCTCTGCCCACTCACCCTGAGACAGTCCCAGAATGCCATAGACGCCCAGGCGGAGCTCGGTGTGCTGCTGCGTCCCGTTGATGACCGGGTCGTCCACCCACAGGCTAAGCCAGTAGTTGGAGGAGAGGGAGGCGGTGTGGTTGCAGAGGAAGAGCAGGATGCTGATGAGGGAGAGGAAAATTCCGATTGCCTTCATATACTCGATGAAGACGGAGAGTTTCACCTGATGGAGGAGATACACACACAGAGACAAAGGTTGGTACAAAGATGGCAATGCCCGACTCGCAAGGTCACTTTAGTCTTAAATTCCTCAAAGCTACACAAACAACAGGTGGCTGCAGGCAAAGGTGCCAACATTTGGGGGGAAAAAAGAAGACCAACAGAAGGCCAGACTGCAGAAAAAAGGCTCCAGGTTGTCAACGTGCCACGAGTATCGGACACTCGGAAAAAGAAAAATAAGTCAACAAGTAATGACTTGTCCAGAAGGACAGCAACAGCACAGTTACTGAACATTATAAGCAATTTTCCCATCCTGCAGAAGTCCATCAGACTCCATTTGGACCTCCACTCCTGCCCATAGGAACCGAGAAGGCGCCACACCTGCAACTTTGGTACATCCCGCAGGATTCCAGCCGGATTCGCACCTCTGGCTCAAAGTACATTTCATCAAGCAGCATAACGCACCAGCTTAAAGGGGAAAAATTGACATTTGTGTGTAATATTCATATTCTACTACAGATTTCTTTTTCGTTAAACATTTACACCAGTCAGCTAAGAGCTTTTAAATAAATCTGCGGACTGTGGGCAGCGTTTTCACTGGAAGTGCACTTTAGCATTTCACGTACATCTCTCCAGTTTTGATGTCACTACACTGGTCACCTGTGTCATTCAGGATTGACTTTAAAATTCTGCTTATGGTTTATAAAGCCTTAAATAATCTTATATATCGGAATGTCTGACACGTTATATTCCAAATCGTAACCTTAGATCCTCAAATGAGTGTCTGCTTAGAATTCCAAAAGCTAAACTTAAAAGAAGTGGTGAGGCGGGCAGGCGGCCTTCTGCTGTTATGCACCTCAAATCTGGAGTAGTCTGCCGATCACCAGGCTGATACAGTAGAGCTCTTTAAAACACTACTGAAAACACGACACTGCAACATGGCCTTCTCCTAACTTCACTTAATACTTAATCCTGATACTCTGTATGTTCAATTCTTCATAATAAATATTCATAGTGGCTCTAAAATCCATACTGACCCCAACTCTCTCTTCTGTTTCTTTTTCTGGTTTCTCTGTGGTGGCGGCCTGCGCCACCACCACCTACTCAAAGCATCCTGATGCACCAACATTGATGGACTGAAAGCCAGAAGTCTACGTGACCATCATCATCATCATCAAGTCCTTCCATGAGAACCCTAAATACAAAGAGGACTGTTTGATTTATGTTAGGTAGATTGCCCAGAGGGGACTGGGCGGTCTCGTGGTCTGGAACCCCTACAGATTTTAATTTATTTTTTGTCTTTTCTGTCCTCCCTGGCCATCGGACCTTACTTATTCTATGTTAATTAATGTTGACTTATTTTTATTTTTTACTGTGTCTTCTATTTTTCTATTCTCCATTTTGTAAAGCACTTTGAGCTACATTTTTTTTTGTATGAAAATGTGTTATATAAATAAATGTTGTTGTTACGTTTGACTGAGCTGTGCGACACTGGAACGGTTTGCTGTTTGAATCAATAAACAGACACTAATTGAAATAGAAGGTGTGAAGCTGCCGAGTCGATTCCATAAGCAGACCTTGAATACAAATATCCTAACAGTACAACATACAGTCTCACACACACACAAGTATTCAGTCGGTGGGCCTGACTAAATGGGGCTGGCGGTGCACACTAACGCACGCCTTTACTCCCCCCTCCTCTACAGATCCTTGGAAGGAAAATTCGCCCGATCGCACTTCCAACTCCTCATCCTCCAGTTCCACTTCCGACATCACTTCCAGCTTCTCTACAGACCTCCCGGCCCACCCCATTACTGACTGTAACTGCTGGCGAGTAAGGCAGGATCAAGCAGGGGTCAAACGTGTGCCGAAAGAAATCTCTCAGTCCAAAAGTTCGTTTTTAAAAGATTTAGAGAAAATCCAAAGCAAACAGTCGCCAAAAAAAAAAAAAAAAAAGGATTACACACGTAGAATAAAAGGCGGAAAAAAATGTCTCTTCTCTGAACGTCGCTTTTCTTGTCAAACTTTAGTTGTTTCTACACTTACAGGTGCTTTACCTCATCTTTAGTACGTTCTAAACGTATGGCACTGCACTAGAGAGCACGTAAGGTGCGGATTAAAACCGTGTGTCCTCCACATGCACTCACAAGTGAGAAGGGTGTGGTGAGCAGATGGAAAGAGGACTTTGAGAGGCTGATGAATGAAGAGAACGAGAGAGAGAGAGAGAGAGAAGAGGTTGGACGATGTGGAGATAGTGAGTCAGGAAGTGCAACAGATAAGCAAGGAGGAAGTAAGGACAGCGATGGAGAGGGTGAAAAATGGAAAGGCCGTTGGTCCAGAGGACATACCTGTGGAAACATGGAGGTGTTTAGGAGAGACGGCAGTGGAGTTTTTAACCAGATAGTTTAACGGAATCTTGGAAAGTGAGAGAATGATGAGGAGTGGAGAAGTGTACTGGTGGGCCGATATTTAAGAATAAGGGGGACGTGCAGGACTGGAGTAACTACAGGGGGATAAAATTAATGAGCCATAGCATGAAGTTATGGGAAAGAGTAGTGGAAGGTCAGTTAAGAAGGGAGGTGATGATTACTGAGCAGCAGGATGGTTTCATGCCAAGAAAGAGCACCACAGATGTGATGTTGGCTCAGAGGATGTTGATGGAGAAGTTTAGAGAAGAACAGAAGGAGTTGCATTGCGTCTTTGTGGACCTGAAGAAAGAATATGACAGGGTGACTGAGAGAAGCTGTGGTATTGAATGAGGAAGTCAGGAGTGGCAGAGAAGTACGTAAGAGTTGTACAGGATATGAACGAGGGGAGTGTGACAGTGACAGTCTGGTGGAGTGACGGAGGTGGGATTACATCAGGGATCGGCTCTGAGCCCTTTCTTATTGTCAATGGGGATGGACAGGTGGACAGACGAGATTAGACAGGAGACCCCGTGGACTGTGATGTTTGCTGATGACATTGTGATCTGTAATGAGAGTAGGGGGCAGGTTGAGGAGACCCTGGAGAGGTGGAGATCTGAGAGGAGAGGAATGAAGGTCAGTAGGAACAAACAGAATACATGTGTGTAAATGAGAGGGAGGTCAGAGGGGTGGTGAGGATGAGGGGAGTAGAGTTGGCGAAGGTGGATGAGTTGAAATACAACAGTACAGAGTAACGGGGATTGTGGAAGAGAAGTGAAGAAAAGAGTGCAGGCAGGGTGGAGAAGAGTGACAGGAGTGACTTGTGACAGACAGATATCAGCAAGAGTGAAAGGGAAGGTCTACAGGACGGTAGTGAGACCAGCTGTGGTATTTGGGCTGGAGACGGTGGCACAGGAGACAGAGCTGGAGGTGGCAGAGTTAAAGATGCTAAGATTGGCATTGGGTGTGACGAGGATGGACAGGATTAGAAATGAGGACATTAGAGGGTCAACTCAGGTGGGACGGTTCAGGGAGATTGTGTTGGTTTGGACATGTGCAGAGGAGAGATAAGGGTATATTGGGAAAAGGGTGCAAGGATAGAGCAACCAAGAAAGAGGAAGGCCTAAGAGAAGGTTTAATGTGCTGAGAGAGGACATGCAGGTGATGGGAGTGACAGAGCAAGATGACGAGGACAGAAGGATATGGAAGAAGATGATCTACTGTGGCAACCCGTGACAGCTGAAAGAAGAAATAATTAGCAAATGGCTCTTACGCTGACCTCACATCTGACTGCACCACTGAAGAAGCACCTCCTCCTTGGTCTCCTCTATAAAACCGCCACTCCTTTGTTTCAATCTAAGTCTCGTTTTGGGACTCTGTCTTGAGATGCTACTTGTTATGTATTAGTCTTTAAATTCTGAGTGCTTATTTTCAAGTATACGGGGAAGATCCCCACACCTTTATCTCGTCCTAGTTTTCTGGCGAGGCCTCATCTGGAGTACTGGGTGTAGTTTTGGTCTCCAGGCTACAAAAAGGGCACAGCAGCACAAGAGAAGGTCCAGACTCGGCTGATTCAGGGCTACAGGGGGCGAGTTATGAGGAAAGATTAAAAGAGCTGAGCCTTTACAGTTTAAGAAAACGAAGATTAAGAAGAGACCTGAAGAAGTGTTTAAATTAATGAAGGGAATGAGTCCAGTGGATCGAGACGGTTATTTTATATCGAGTTCATCAAGAACACGGGGACACAGTTGGAAACTTAAGGGTGAATTTTACGCAAACATTAGGAGGTTTTGGTTTGTTTTTTTTTTGTTTTTTTTTTTTAAACAGAGACAACAACAGACACTTGGAATAAGCGACCAAGTAGTGTGGTGGACAGTTAGACTTTAGGGACTTTCAAAACTCGACTTGATGTTTTTTTTTTTTGAAGAATTAAGTGGACAGGACTAGCCTGCTCTCGTCTTATTGTTATTGTGTTACAAGTGGACATTGGCATTCGCCTCCGATTTGGTCTCAGGGTCACCGTGTCCGTAATGTGTAATATCGATCTCCCACACCTCATAACGTAAAATCTTATATGCTAACATCACTTAATTCTCTGCAAAAAATTTCACAAATGTTTGCGTTGAACACTTGATTAATAATAAATAATTCACAGTCATTTCATCCGGTGCCATCTCCGTCTGTATGGTTTACCAACTGAGTATCATTTATATGGTGAAATTTTAGTGTTTTTCAAGGCTCGTTATTTTGTTCAAACGTTTGTGTTGATTCATCTTTGCTGTACAGCAGGTGTTTTAAATGTTTAAACGCTGATTTTGTTGGAAGTACAATACAATAAATATCGGTTTCATTTTTAAAATCGACCATTTACATTTTTGTTCCTGTGAGTGGTTGTGTAGGTAGAGACCCCAGTGTGCTGCTTTGCCCAGGGGTCTAGAATGCTGTTAAGACGGCCCTGCAAGGTAGCCGGCTTCAGCCATGGTTGGGGTATTGTAGAGTGAATGATAGATAACTCCTTACAGAGAAGGTAGGATGCCATCAGCTAAAGTCAGGAGTGAACGTTACAGAGGTGAACAGTGAAGGGCGTACACACAATCTAAGGCTACTAACAATTTAGGGGCTCCCAGCATTAACTTGTTCAACAATTAAAAACAAACTCTAGATGTTAAAGTTTCTTTTCACTATAAAACGGCATTTTTGCTCAGGTCTTCCAAACTCAAAACTACTTAACCACCCTGATTGATGACAATCCCCTGCACATATCCCCCCCCAGTCTACGCCATCCTCCCCCAAAATGCGCTTTGGGTTGCCTACCTTGCCGGTTTTCGCTTTGTCTGCCTCTGTCAGTTTCCCAGCCTCTGTGTTCTTTTTGTTCTGAGTGCCCGAGGCCCCCAAAACGTCACTCTGCGCTGCGGTTTTGGCAGAAGAAGAGCTTGACATACGACTCCTAGGTTAGAGGAAAAGAGAAGAAAGCCGGAGGTTGAAGGAGCACCAACGTCAGCCAGCTGAGTGGGTCTTGAGCTCATAAATCACAGCCATTAATGCTTCTAAATGTCGCTCATGTCAATCGATAATACATAATTGAGGGCGACTTTGGAATCGGTTTCAGTTCTCTTTCTTTAGATTCCA
Source organism: Polypterus senegalus (assembly GCF_016835505.1). Taxonomy (NCBI): domain Eukaryota; kingdom Metazoa; phylum Chordata; class Cladistia; order Polypteriformes; family Polypteridae; genus Polypterus; species Polypterus senegalus. The sequence goes on along the minus strand of NC_053166.1, from coordinate 160,115,519 downwards.
CTCTTACTTTTTTTGAAGGATGGGCTTATTAGAAAACTAAAGTCCATTAAATATTGAATAATACACCATCAATTTCCCCATGCTTTATTAAGTCTTCACATGAGCTTCATTCTTAGCATGACATCCATGGCGCTCTGTTAAAGGCATGCAGTGTGGTGAAGTGGCTAAGGAAGTGGACTACAAAACCCAAACACTATTTCTTGGCCCACTACGTGACCCTGAACAAGTCAATGAACACTCAATACTCCGACTTTTCAGTCATAAAAGGTGCAATTAGCCAAATACACTCAAATAAAAAGGTCCATGACCTGGCAATCACATTTAATTTATTCCAAATGTCTGTTACCAGCGTGTGACCCCTAAAATCCCCACCAGTTCCTGAACATTTAATTCATTCCCACACCTCTCACTTCACTCGTAAGTCAAGCAAATTGAGCAGAGGACTTCTGGGCAGTTGTGACGTAGTCTGTAAAGAGGACTGCACGTCAACAAGAGGAGGGTCTGGAAGTTCCATTAAACTACCGATGGCCACCTCTTACATTCACAGAGCTGAGCCAGTCAGGAGGATTGGCTACATTCTGATGTGTGTAGGGGGGCACCAGTTCATCAAAGAGCCCACCACACTCAAAGGTTAACCCAATAAGCACATCCGAGGATATGAGAGAACATCCGCCCACACACACACACAGTTAGGTTAACTGGCGATTCTAAAAATCGGGCTCCATGACTGAGTGGGGGTTCAAGAGTAGGAGCTGACATCCCATCCACAGCGTTCTCCTGCCTTACATGAATGCACTGGGCGAGTCCCTGGCTTACTGTGATCATATACTGGAGTGAGCCGCTACAGAAAATGGAAAACTGAAAGGAGGAAGCATTTTTGCTTAACTGTGCCGTGTCAGCACTAACACAAATTCTTTAATATACAGGGTGGGCCATTTATATGGATACACCTCAATAAAATGGGAATGGTTGGTGATATTAATTTCCTGTTTGTGGCACATTAGTATATGTGAGGGGGAAAACTTTTCAAGATGGGTGGTGGCCATTTGGAAGTCGGCCATTTTGGATCCAACTTTTGTTTTTTCAATAGGAAGAGGGTCATGTGACACATCAAACTTATTGGGAATTTCACAAGAAAAACAATGGTGTGCTTGGTTTTAACGTAACTTTATTCTTTCATGAGTTATTTACAAGTTTCTCTTTGTTTACAGCCATTGACATGTCGCAGAGGTTAACACGTGAGGAGCGGATAGAAATTGTGTTGATGTCTGGTGAACGCAGTAACCGGGTCATTGCAGCAGATTTCAATGCAAGACACCCTACGAGACCACCCATCTCCCATGCTACAGTTAGCAAACTGCTTGCTAAGTTTCGTGAAACTGGTTCAGTGTTGGATTTGCCAAAATGTGGACGCATGAAAACTGTCACTAATGAAGAAACATCAGTGGCTGTCCTAGCTTCATTCAGCAAGAGCCCACAGCGTAGCACTCGCCGCATGTCACTGGAGAGTGGCATTAGTCGAACATCCCTTCGGCGGATATTAGCTACTCACAAATGGCACCCTTACAAACTCCAGCTACTGCAGCATCTCAACGAGGATGACCCAGATCGGCGCACTGAATTTGCAGAATGGGCAAAACAAAATTGGAACAGGACCCTCAGTTTACGCAGAAGATTTTGTTCAGTGATGAGGCAAACTTTTATGTGAATGGTGAAGTTAACAAACAAAACCACCGCTATTGGTCTGACACTAACCCACATTGGATAGATCCCTCCAAGACTGTTGGAACAAAAAATTGATGGTATGGTGTGGTATATGGGGTACAAAGATAGTGGGGCCATTCTTCATCAATGGAAACCTCAAGGCCACTGGATATGCGAAATTGCTACATGATGATGTGTTTCCCTCTTTATGCACTGAAGCTGGCACGTTCCCTGAGTTTTCCAGCAAGATGGTGCACCACCACATTATGGGTGTCAGGTCCGAGCATTCCTAGATGAACAGTTTCCTGGAAAGTGGATTGGTCGTCGTGGGCCAGTTGAATGGCCCCCAAGGTCTCCCGATCTGACCCCCTTAGACTTTTATCTTTGGGGTCATCTGAAGGCAATTGTCTATGCTGTGAAGATACGAGATGTGCAGCACCTGAAACTACGGATACTGGAAGCCTGTGCTAGCATTTCTCCTGCGGTGTTGCTATCAGTGTGTGAAGAGTGGGAGAAGAGGGTTGCATTGACAATCCAACACAATGGGCAGCACATTAAACACATTTTATAAGTGGTCAGAAACTTGTAAATAACTCATGAAGGAATAAAGTTACGTTAAAACCAAGCACACCATTGTTTTTCTTGTGAAATTCCCAATAAGTTTGATGTGTCACATGACCCTCTTCCTATTGAAAAAACAAAAGTTGGATCCAAAATGGCCGACTTCCAAATGGCCACCACCCATCTTGAAAAGTTTTCCCCCTCACATATACTAATGTGCCACAAACAGGAAGTTAATATCACCAACCATTCCCATTTTATTAAGGTGTATCCATATAAATGGCCCACCCTGTACAATGGATTGACAAAGTTCAGACCCCTTCACTTCTTTCACATTTGGCTAGGTTACACCCTTGTGCCAAATTCGTTAGAAAAAAAATTTCCCTACTCTTCAAGCAACAATTAATATAATAATAATGATAAACAAGGCTTTAGAAGTTTTTCAAACTCAATATAAATAAAACAAAATCAGGAATGGTCTCCCCTCGACTTTCTCATATACTCCGTTATGGGGATGGATATCTGAGGAGTACACTGCAAGACCAGGATTCTGTTTTTATATTATGTACATTTAAAAACCAGACACGAAATCAAATTAATAATCCATCCATCCATTATCCAACCCCGCTATATCCTAACTACAGGGTCACGGGGGTCTTCTGGAGCCAATCCCAGCCAACACAGGGCACAAAGCAGGAAACAAACCCCGGGGAGGGCGCCAGCCCACCGCAGCAAATTAATAATACATTGAACAATTATTATAAAAGTTAAGTTGAATAAATCGGACTCTACAGCTGCATGAAGTAAACGGTAAAGTGGCAGGTAACAGAAATTGCGCAAAAGTTGATAGAAATCTACATTTAATACCAAATACTTGTATGCAAAATTTGGTTGACCAAAGTGAGAGCGTCCTCAAGTCATCGTGTTTATATACACACACACACACACATATTTCAAAAATGCACTCTAGGAGGCCTAAAACACATAGAGATTCATCAAAATCTCGAAATCAAATTTTTGGACAATTCTAATACTTTCCTGTACGTCGTATACGAGAAAGTCACAGAGGTCTAAAAACACATTGAGATTGATCAAAATCGAATTTTTGGATGGTTCTAATCCTTTCCCTACACCACATATACGAGAAAGTAAAAACTGAAATATCCTACAGACACAAGTATTTAGACCCTTTCCTATGACACTTGAAATCTGGCTCAGATCCATCCCATTGTATCGATCACCGCCGACAGGGTTCTACACCTTACTTGGAGTCCATCTGTGGTCAATTCAGTCGATTGGACTAATTAGGAAAGGCACACTCCTGTCTATGGAAGGTCCCACAGTTGAGCAAAAACCAAGCCACAGAGATCAAAGGAGCTGCTTGCAAGGTTAAAGACAGGATTGTGAAGAGGCACAGATCTGGAGAAGGTTACAAAAAAATGAAAAGGTTCCCAAGTGCATAGGGACCACCATAATTCTTAAATGGAAGAATTTTGGGACAATTAGAGCTGTCGGCCTAGCCACACTTGGCAATCGGAGGATAAGGGCCATGTTTCTGCAAACTCCATTTGAGCTTTCATGTGTCTGTCTTGGCCACTCTGCCTTAAAGCCTGTGTTAGTGGAGTGTTGCAGTGGTGGTTGTCCTTCTGGATGGTCTTCATATTTTCACACAGGTTCTCTGGAGTGACCATCAACTTCTGGGTGATCTCTTTTATGGCACCCAAAGACTCTCAGATGATGAGAAACAAGATTCTCTAGTCTGAGGAAATTAATTCTAAGCGTCATGTCTTGAGGAAACCAGAAACTGCACATCACCTGTACAATACCATTTCACCTCCACAGGGTGGCAGCACCACTCTGTGGACTTATTTTCCAGGAGCAGGGGGTGAAAGACTTAGACTGGATCGAGGGAAAGCCAATGAGGACAAAACAAAGACAACACAGGAGTAGATTAGGAACAACTCTGAAATGTTCTTAAGTGGCACAACCAAAACCAGAACTTGGAGAGACCTGAAAATCGCTGTCCACTGGTGGTCTCCATCCAACTTGACACAGGTGGAGAGAGGATCGGCAGAGAAGAAATGCAGAAAAATAACCAAATCACTCCTTACTGACAGACCTCAGTATGTTCGTCTCAGGAACTGCAGGTCTGACATTGTGGTCAGCAACACAGGAGCGCCGCATGGGACTGGACTTTCTCTGGTCCTGTTCAGCCAACATAAATCAGACGTCCAATACAACTCGGAGTCCTGCCACATGCAAAAGTTCACTGACGACACTGCTATGGTGGGCTGCATCAGGAGTGGGCAGGAGGAGGAGTATAGGAACCTAATCAAGGACTTTGTTAAATGGTGCGACTCAAACCACCTACACCTGAACACCAGCAAAACCAAGGAGCTGGTGGTGGATTTTAGGAGGACCAGGCCCCTCATCGACCCCGTGACCATCAGAGGTGACTGTGCAGAGGGTGCAGACCTATAAATACCTGGGAGTGCAGCTGGATGATAAACTGGACTGGACTGCCAATACTGATGATCTACGCCAGAGAGGACAGACACGACTATACTTCATTAGAAGGGTGGCGTCCTTCAACATCTGCAATAAGACGCTGCAGATGTTCTACCAGACGGTTATAGGCAGCGCCCTCTTCTACACGGTGGTGTGCTGGGGAGGCAGCATAAAGAAGAGGGACAAACTGGTGAGGAAGGCAGGCTCTATTGTAGGCACTGATCTGGGCAGTTTGACATCCGTGGCAGAGCGACGGGCGCTGAGCAGACTCCTGTCAATCATGGAGAATCCACTGAACAGGATCATCTCCAGACAGAGGAACAGCTTCAGAGACAGACTGCTGTCACCGTCCTGCTCCACTGACAGACTGAGGAGACCCCACACTATGTGACTCTGGTTTAAACGTTAACACAACACAAGATTATAGACTGTTATACCGGCTTTGTACTCTCCACCTTGCTTTTTTTTTTTTTAACTTGCACTGCGCTTTTATTGCTCTTTAATTTAATATTGTTCTTTATCAGTATGCTGCTGCTGGAGTGTGTGAGTTTCCCCTTGGGATTAATAAAGTATCTATCTATCTATCTATCTATCTATCAAATCCAGATGCATGAAGCTTATACTGAAAAGCCCAAGACGACTTCTGGCTGTGACAGCAGCCAAAGTGACTTCAGCAAAGAACTTAGTAAAGGGTCTGAATACTTGTGCCAACGGGATATTTCAGCTTATTTTACTAGCACCTTGTTTTTTGCTTGTTGTTCTTGGGTATTAAGTGTCATTTGAAGGAAAAATGAATTTAAATAAGACTGCAACACAGCAAAATGTGCATAAAACGTGAAGGTGCCGGAATGCCCTCTGAACATTTAGAGCGTATTGAACGCGCCAACATGTTTATCAGTCAATATATTTCTAATGGGGCTACTGACGTGAAATTTACACCAGACATCGGTAACAACCCAAATAATCCACACTTGTGGAATGACACTGGGAATAAGTACTGAACGCGCTTACTGAAATTTATTTAACTCTTTGAGGGCTGAATATTTTTTCCAAAAAAACATATAGTTTCTGAAAAGCAATGATTTCACACAGAAATTAACATAAAACGTCTGCTGCTGCATGCTGCGGCTGCCAGTTTGCCAAGAATGTGCGGCAGACTTGCTGCCAGGCTGTCTTCACGTCACGGTCGCAGTGCATTGCAATCTGGTTCCTACCTCTTACCATTGTTAAGTGGCAGTTCTCTTGGCGAACATTGCCGTAGGCGTGTCAACTACTCGATTAGCTGGGGACCAGTCAGCTGAAGCTGGAACCTCACAATTGTTTTTTAATCACTTGTATCGAAATCGGAGTCCGACAAGTCATAGTCCAGTTCAGAGATTATAGGCAAAATTTCGTCGACGGAGTATTTTGCTTTACGCATTCGCTTTGATCTCTCCATTGTGTCGGTGCCATTTTTGCTCTTGTTTGCACCTTACTACTCACACGAGCGCAGAAAATCTCGGTCAAACCAATGAAACTAACTTTCCTTCTAGCAACAAGAGTCCAACTAAAACATAACGGTTTGTTTTGGCACAGTTTACAGTTGATAACCATCATCAACTCCTCCTTTTGACAAAAGTCGACATCAGCCCTAAAAGAGTTAATATGCAGTAGAAAAGCCTTTGTTGGTGATGACACCGTCAAGACGACTCCTGAAAGGAGAAACGAGTCGCATGCATTGCTTAGGTGGGATTTTGGCCAATTCTTCCACACAAATCATCTTCAAATCTTGAAGGTTCCGGCGGCCTCGTCTATGAACTCTGCTCTTCAGTTCTTTCCATTGATTTTCAATCAAAGATTCAAGTCGGGCGATTGACTGACTGGCCCATTTTAGCGGCTTCTTTATTTTCTTTATTCACTGAAACCAACCGAGAGTTTCCTTGGTTGTGTATTTGGGATCCTTGTCTTGCTGAAATGTCCCCCATTTGTTTCATCTTCAGCCTCCTAGCAGATGGCAGAAGATTCTTATCAAGAATGTCCCGCTACATTTCTCCATTCATCCTTCTTTCAAATCCATGAAGTCTGCCAGTGGTGTTTTTGGGGTGATGTTGTGCAGGGCCATTTCTCCTCCAAACATGGTGACATCCAAAGAGTTCAATTTTGGTCTCCTCTGACCAGACTCTACTCTCCCAGTATTTAACCGACTTGTCCAAATGTTGCGCAGCAAACTTTAAACGTCCTTCAAGGTGTTTTTTCTTCAGCAGTGGAGTCCTGTGCGGTGAGCGTGCATAGAGGCCATGGTGGTGGAGTGCATTACTTACTGGACCTTCTAATTCCAGGTCTTTCTGAAGCTCTCATTGAGTGGTCCTTGGCTCTTTGGATTCATCTTTTGACTCTTCTGTCAGAAATCTTGCAAGGAGTATCTGGTCGTAGCTGCTTTATGGTGAAGTGATGTTCTTTCCTCTTGCGGATTATGACCCTAACGGTGCTCACCGGAACATTCAGAAGTTTAGAAATACGTCTGTCACCAATGCCATCAGTGTGTTTTGCGAAGGTCTTGAGAGAGCGCTTTGCTTTTACCCATCCTGAGATGCTTCTTGTGTGACACCTTGGTGATGGACAGGCCATCACTTAGGTCTAAAGCAGTGGATATTCATTTGCACTGATCGGGGGCTATCAGGATTGACAGATGTCAGCTGATTTTTTGGCATTCAAGGCCCGTTTGCACCGCCTTTTCTTCATGCGTTCAATATTTATTCCCTGTGTCATTCCACTTTATTACACATAACTTCATTTATGGACTTACTTGTTTTGATTTCTTTGTATGTGTGGATTACTTGGGTTGTTACCGACATCTGGTGTCAATTTCTTGTCAATAGCCCCATTAGAAATATATTTACTGAGAAAAATGTCGCTGCATTCAATACTTATGTTCCCTGCTGTAAAGCTCTGGCAAGCTCAAATGGGACTTCTAACTATTATGAAGGACAGCCGGGTCCCATGCCCAGCAGGGACACCCCTGCTGCTTATTTTCAGGCGGAGCCACCATGAGCAGTCCAGTACCTCTCCTGGGACGCTTGGTGGCAGCCTCCATGGCTGACGGTGATTCCCCAACCACCCACAGAGCTCCATGGGAGATGGAGTCCTCCACAGCCTGGTTGGGGGCTCGGATGGCCGCTAGGGGGAGCTGCATGGACTCGGCAGCCTGGCTGGACGAATCTTCAGCCCCACCCGGAGGTGCAATTAGGACCAGGTGGTCAAGCACCTGGAACACTTCTGGATGGGTTATAAAAAGGGCCAACCACCTGCACTCAAAGAGCCAGAGTTGGGAGGAAGGAGACGAAGCTTGAGGAGTGGTGGTGGTGGTAGAGGAAGAAAAGTGTGTTGTGCTTTCAGTGTGTGCTTTGGGAAGATGTGTCCCACAGCTGAAGAAAAATAAAAGTCTTTACTTTTTATACGTGCCTCCGTGTCTATTTGTGTCGGGTCAGGCACCTATATAGCGCCTTTGTTACACTATTCGTCCATCCATTTTCTCACCTACTTATGCCATTCAGGTTTGTCTATGCCAGCTGTACTGGGTGCAAAGCAGGAACCGTTGATAATTGCCACCCACTCACCCACACAGACACACAAACGTACTTAACATTCACGTCTTTAGGGGGTGAAGGATCACTGGTGTAACAAGCCATGGGGAGACAACGCAAACTCCACAAGGACACTGCGTGAGCCGGGATTGGAACCCTAGAGCCTGGAAGTGTGAGGTAGCAGGAATATCAGTCTGACTTCATATTCATGAATTTAAAAATTACACTAAAGTGACTTGCCAGGTGGGCGGCACGTTGGCGCAGTGGGTAGCGCTGATGCCTCGCAGTTAGGAGACCAGTCGTCTGGGTTCGCTTCCTGGGTCCTCCCTGCATGGAGTCTCCATGTTCTCTCCATGTCTGCGTGGGTTTCCTCCCACAGTCCAAAGACTTGCAGGTTAGGTGCATTGGAGATTCTAAATTGTCCTTGGTGTGTGTGCCCTGCCCGGGGTTTGTTTCCTGCCTTGTGCCCTATGTTGGCTTGGATTGGCTCCAGCAGACCCCCCGTGACCTTGTAATTAGGGTACAGCGGGTTGGATAATAGATGGATGGTTGGACTTGCCAGGTCTAATGTGTGAACAGAACAGGCTGCTGTAACATTCCCGCTGCCCACCGCACCAGACAGACCTGAACAGGGATCCATTCTCCAGGACCTTCGGATCTTTGGTGGTTGGGCTGTTAGGATCTGCAAATTCACACAATAAAAAAAAAAGGCACACTTTTAGTTCCAATTGTATTCAGTTTCAGTTGCCTTTACCTCCCAGCACACACCCAATCACCTTTAGCACACTGAGTGCTTTTCATTTACAGAGGAAAAATACTTTGCTTGAATGCATTTTTAATATTTCAGACCGTTTCAGTTTTTTTGGTGCTTTTTATTTATAGCACTTCCTGAAAAAGTAAAATTTCCTGTGCAAATTCCAGTAAAGCTTCATCTTGTAAAGACCTTAATATGACAGGCCAAGATGCAAACAAATCTACTCAGAAATAATGAAATAAATAAACAGTCATCAGGCAGCTATGAACTAGCAGGCCGAGTGGAGGCACAAGTTCCAAATTCTCTGAATTAAGAAGAAATGGTGCAGCCCGCCCCCCCACAACTGAAGCCAGGGGGCGCTGCGGTGGTTCTAGGACTACTTGTGCAGCACTCCAATCCCAATGCAGGGCGAGCACTCAGACTTCTGCCCAGAAAGACGCCAGATCTGGCGAGGGGAGAACCAAACAGCGTGGTGGGATTAGTTTGGCCAAATCTGGGTGAGGACCCCTCAAGGGCTGAATGAGGCATTGCAAGGTTACCATTCAGTCACCCACAGGATGACAAGCTCGGCATTGAATTGGTTTTAAAGTAAATGCCTCAGAGAAGGGCATCTTTCGGGGCAGAAGAATTTCCAAATGACACCACATGCAAGGGGAGGGGGAGAGATGAGAGAGAACAAAGGAAAAAGATAAAAAATAAATAAATAAATCATTCAGCAAGCGGAGTGGGGCCCAGACAGCCACAAACCTTCCGCCTCCTCTTTTACTTCCTCCTCCTCCTCCAAGACCAATTCCTGTCCTGCACAGCAAGAGGAAATGGGAAAGAGTCACCATCAGCTTGTCTACTAGCAAGTGAACCCGGATCATCCCAGAAGGTCCAATGGCACCCATCTAATTGGAGGATTTTGGAGTGAACCTGACTCAAACCCTCACCTTCATTTGGCTTGATGGCGTCTCCCTGCTCGGCCCCAGCATATGTGCGCAGAAACTCGGCAAAGGCACCTCCCTGGTCTAGAAGCTCCTGGTAGGACCCGGTCTCTGTGATCTGCCCATCCACCATCACCAGTATGAGGTCCATTTGGGGTAGGTAGCTCATTCCGTGGGTCACTAGGACTCGCGTCTGCAGGAGATCCAGACATCAGCACATTCCCAAAAGGCGTCCAGTCCAAATAACATCCCTAAGACAGGCCACACGTCCCTCTCACCTTGCCTTGCAGTATCCCCTTGGGGCCAACGACTTTATCAAAGATGTGCTTCCCGACATGGGCATCGACAGCAGAAAGAGGATCGTCAAGCAGATAGATGGACGTATCGCAGTAGACCGCACGTGCCAGGCTCACTCGCTGCTTCTGCCCACCAGACAGATTGACACCCTACAAAGAAGGGAGCACATCACCTTAAAAATCCAAGACGACACCTGCACAGTTTGGGACTGAAACAACAAAACACCAAACCACAAACCACTTACCTTCTCTCCAATTTCAGTCTCGTCTCCTGCTGGCAGAACTTCAAGGTCAGGCCGGAGGGCACACACATCGAGCACCTGCTGGTACCAGGACTCATTCTTTGGACGGCCAAAGAGGATGTTGCCTTTCAGGGTGGCATTCTGGATCCACGCTTGCTGGGGAACGTAAGCCACCGAACCCTTGAGGGGAAGGAAGAACAAGAGTCAGACAAGAGGCTATGAGGCTACAAATGAATGAGATAACACGGGCTGTACCTTAACGTAGACAAGGCCATCTTTCTTCTCCATCTCCCCCAGCAGCGCAGAAAGCAGCGACGACTTGCCGGAACCCACATGGCCCACCACAGCCACTAAGGCGCCCTCTGGTATCGTCACATTAACCCTGCACAAGAGAGTAAGAGAGTAAACGTCCACATGGGAGTGCCCAGCAGCTTTCCTTTGGAGCCACCAAGAGGACGGACACATGCCCGCAAGATGCCTGCTCACCTCTTAAGGATGGACTCATCGTCTTTTGACCAGCTGAATGCACCGTTGACAACAACAATGCTGTTTGGTGCTGCAAAGGAAAAGAACATTGTCAGGCTAGGAAGGGGTTCATCAATACATTCACGCTGCCCAAAGTGACTTCCAAATATCAAATGTACAACCGTTTGAAGTGACTTGCTCAAAGCTTGAACCTGAAACATTTTAAAATCACTAGGGGGCACACCGCCTGGACTGGCAGCAGGAGGCCACATCCCACCATGTCAATTTCAGAGGTTGTGTACAAAAAAAAACAACTTTATTGAAGATAACGATAAGACGACTCACATCCAGTAATGGCCTTGCGGTCCACGTTGTCCTCGTCCAGCTCCTCGTGAGATAAGAAAGCACAAAGCCGTTTCATCGAGACGCTAGCCTTCAGCCAAAACAAAGAAGTTGGGAATGATGGGTTAAAAAAAAAAAAAACACCAACACCATGGTAGCTCTTTAGGTTTTCCCCTCACTAACCAGATGCCCAATTCATAGATGAACAGCACATGGACCCCCACATACCCGCATCGCACTCACCTGTACAATGCTGCTTATAACCATCGGCAACATATTGAGAGGGAAGCGCAAGATATTGAAGAGCGCCAAAGAGACAAAAGCCTTCTGTGCATCGAGGACGTTCTTCTCATCCACCAGCACATACACAGCAAACGTGGACAGGGCAACCTGCAAGGAGAAGAGGAAGGCATCACCTTTCACATTTCAGCCTCACTACTCCAGGATAAGCCTCCCAAATGTCAGCAGTGCTTAATTAGGGGGGCCAGTGACAAAGGGGGAGGCACAGAAGGGTGTTTGGGTTTCACTCACCAGAAAAGGGGCGCACACCCATGTAAACGTGGCCACAGCTGACAGGTAGGCACTCTTCTTTAGCACCTTCAGCTCGCTCTCCCTAATTTCTAGCACCTTGCCCTTGAATGCCAGCTCCCAGGCATAGAGTTTGAGCACCTTGATCCCGTTGAGGACTTCATTCATCAGCTTGATCCGGTTGTCCTTGTTCTTCATCTGAGCAACCTGCAAGATGGAGGACACCAAATCAGTAAGAAATGCTGGCACAAAAATACCGTCTACCATTAGAGACTAGATACGGTCACCTGATAGGTTTTGGACTTCATTGCAATAACTGCATTCACTGGGACCAACAGGATCATGACAGCCAGGCCAGCCAGGACAGAAGCACCTAAATTCTAAGGGGGGAAAAAGAAAATGATCTAAAACAAGTGTAACAGCTCAGTGGAAAACCCCATACTTGGGAAGCCACCTTGTTCTTAAGGTGCCGATCAACCTTGAACCATCTACCTGCCACAGGAAGTACAGTGCCAAGATGACCTGCAGAGGTGCCGACCAGATCATGTTGACATAGGTGACGAGATCCATGAAGCGCTGGGCATCGACTGACATGAGGTTCACAATCTCCCCAACAGTGGAGGTGCGGCGAGCCGCATTGGTGATGATCATCGCCTTGCGATACACGGCTCCCACAATGGCGGTCCGCAGTCGCATGCCTGTCACGAAGCACACATGGAAATATTGCTGCAAGATAAGCGTCTGCACGCAGGCACACACAAAAAGTAAGGCAGTGTAGAAGTAGCCGTGCCAGGAGGGGGCGCTGGAGTTATTCACAAAGCGAATCAACAGCCTGCAAAGGAAAGGATAAAAGAGAAGGTCAGGTGTGGGTCGTGGAGGAGCACAAGGCGGTGGTCGGCATGAGGGGTGTATAAAGAGACACGCGCAAAATGCGGACTCAAAATTCTTATCCTGTCTCCCCTGAATCAAACTCTCCTCGACTAACATCTTCAACTGGAAACAGACATGCTTTAGCCGAAATGCGAGTCTGCCAACCTGGCAAGTGTGCCAAAGACGAGCCGGAAAAGTTTAGTTTGCAGTGTCAACTACATACCACATGCCCTGGCCACTCGGATAGTCTGGTGCAAGGGTGGGTAATGTCAGTCCTGGAGAGCCGCAGTGGCTGCTGGTTTTTGCTCCAACCCAGTTTCTTAATGAGAAGTCAGTTATTGCTGATGAAGAACGTATCTCTCAAGTACCATTTTGATGCTTCATTTTAGTGGTCTCGCTTGTTAAGGTTCCCACCCTCGATTGCTTATTTCAATCTTGAACAGCTGCATTCACTGCTTTAATGGGCGCTTATTAGCAATAAGATGTAAATGACAATGTAGCCTGCAGTTCTCCATCTAGCGAGTTTCCATTTGCATCTGTGTGTGTTCATCACGCACTGTCTGGTTTAATAAAACACTTAACAGAAAATGCGACAGACTGAAAAATGATCCATTTTAGGCTTCAAATCATTTGGATGATATCCTTGTAAAGGAAAAAAAAACCTCCAATATAAGAACCTTACATTGCAGACTAACAAACCATAAAGTTAAAAAAAGGTCTGAAATTGGACCTTTCTAATAAATCAATTGGGTTGGAATGAAAACCAGTGCCTACTGTGCCTCTCCAGGAGCGACATTAGCCACTCCTGGTCTGGTACTTCCGATGGAAATTCCTACTCAGTAAAATCAGGAAACAATCTGATGAAATATTAAATCTTTGAACTCCCCCTGTTTACTAACACCCGCTGAATGCTCAGTGAAATTTTTTGTTTTGCAAGGCACTATATAAATGTATTTCTTGATATTTCAGGTATGCACTGAGGCTCCACGCTACATCACCAAATGGACATTTCTCCCCCAATCACAAATTCTTAAAGACATTCAATTCAGAAAATATTCAGACCCTCTCGCTTTGTGCACACTTTAATATATGTTTTGGATTACATTTTAAATTGATTTTAATCCAACATTGTTGCCCGTCAATCTACAGTCAATAACCCGTAATGACAAAGTCCATTTTCAGAAAGAAATGTCTTAAAAATTAAAACTGAAATCTCGCATTTCTGGAAGTATTCAGAGTGTTTGATGTGGCCCTCCAAAAACTGCTCAGTTCCCTCCCGTTTGCTTTAATTCTCCAGGAGATGTTTCTAGAGCTTGACTGGAGTCCACCTGTGGCAAACTGAACTGACAGGACATCCTGTAGAAAGGCCCACGTGTCCCTGCGTACAGAAGGTCCCACAATCCACACTGCATATCAGGACAAAACCCAAGTCATGAAGTCCAAGGAACTCTCTGCGGACCTCCATGATCAAATTGAGAGAAAGAGAAAAACAAAAAAAACCCCATGTCTAAAGCCGTAAATGTTCTCAGGAGCACCATGGCCTCATGGACTGTGAAATGGAGGAACTCTTCGTAGAGTTGGTCAACTCGCCAAAGTAAGTAACCTGGCAAAAAGGGTCCTGGTGATGGAGGTGATCAAGGACCCAATGATTACTCTAACGGCTTCAGATGACTTCTGCTGAGAGGAGGACAGGGACGGCCATCTCAACAGCACTCTTTATCAAATGAGGCTTTCACGGTAAGTCCCACATGGCACTTGCCAATTGGCATTAGAGTACGAGGTAAAATGACACACAAATTGAACTCCTTAGGCAGAACTCCAAGCACTGGGCCTGGCGAAGACCAGGCACTGCTCATCACCTGCCTAACACTATGCCTACGGTGGAGCACAGCGGTGGCAGCATCATGCTATGGGAGAGCAGGGATAAGTGGAATGGGAAGAATTAAGGGAAAGATAAATGCAGCTAAACACAGAGTAGTCATTAAAGAAAACCTACTCCAGAGAGCACACCAGTTCAGAGTGGGCCGATGCCGGAGTGGCTTCAGGACAAGTCTCCGAGTGTCTTTGAACGGTCCAGCCAAAGCACAAACTTAAAACACATGTGTGGAAAGACCTTAAGATGGCAGTTCACAGACACTTCCCTTCCAATCAAAAGGAGCTTGAGAGGATCTGCCAGGGAGAATGGGATAAACTGCCCAAATCCAGGTGTGCGAAGCTTACAGACAAATTACCAAGAAGACTCAAAGCAGGAACTGCTGCCAAAGGCGGTTCCACAAAATACTGAATTAAGTTTCTGAATACTTGTAGGAATTTGGTAACATTTCTGAAAGCATGTTTGTACTTTGTCATTATGGGTCAACTGTGGGTAGACTGATGAGCAAATATGGCAACATGGATCCATTAAATATATAGTGGGAGCAGAAAGAGAAGGGGTGTGAATAATTCCTGAATCCACTGTAAGATGGCACTATAGAAAATGATTCCTTGATACTTCAGTAATACATTTTTGGCTCCACACTATACTGCCAAAGGGGACAATGACTCGGTGGTCTACAGATGCAGCACCTATGTGGTGTTCTTGCCACATTGCAAAGACAGGCATGTAAGGTGTGGAACATGGCCCGGACACCAATGGTTCACCAACATACATTTATTATACATAGTTCTCTATTTACAAGTGCCACACAACCCCAAAGTCCAGGCCTTTACCCTAATAACACCACTCTTCAGTCCGCCTCCTTTCCTCTCCTACCGAGCTCCGTCCTTCTCCACTCCCGACTCAAGCCAACTAATGGAGGGAGGCGGCCCCTTATATAATCACCCGGACGTGCTCCAGGTGCCTCCCGATTAACCTCTGCCGGCACTCCCCAGTGTGGCGTAAGTACCAGCTGCGCACCCAGAAGCATTCCGGGTGTCCCTGGTCGTCTTCCCCCCAGCACTTCCGGGTGTGGCAAAAGTGCTGAGGACCAGGGCTCGCCAGGGATCGGGGTGCCCCCGGGCAGTAACCACGGGCCCCTAAAGGTTTGAGCTTCCAAACTCAGTTCCCGTGGTCCCCAAAGCCACCAGGGCGGTTGCCCTCTCGTGGTCTGCAGAAGGCGTAATCCCTCCTCCGCTCCTTCTGGGCATCCCGGCTGGGTGCCACCCCCAGCCGCTTGCCACAAAAGTTATCTGGCCACTATAATGGAGCAGGGGCTGCCTGGATAGAGACCCCCAAGTTAGACTAAGATAGACTGAGAATGTCATGTTAGCAAACAGCCAAAAAGAAACAAAAATAAATGCTGTGGCTAACTAGTAAGCATTGTTCCCCCCCCCCAACTAGCTAGAGGCTGTCGGGTTCACTCCCACTTGAGTGACCTTCATGAATTACTTCACCTGCTGGTGCCCCCTTTTTGGGAGTGTGACAGCCTTGCTACTACACACTGCGATTTGAAAGATTGTACCA
The DNA here is from genome assembly GCF_016835505.1 of Polypterus senegalus. Taxonomy (NCBI): domain Eukaryota; kingdom Metazoa; phylum Chordata; class Cladistia; order Polypteriformes; family Polypteridae; genus Polypterus; species Polypterus senegalus. The sequence goes on along the minus strand of NC_053166.1, from coordinate 160,099,318 downwards.
AATATATACAAAATGCAAATGGTGTGCCTGGGAAGGTTGGATTATGCCTCACACTTGATGGTGGAGGTGGGATAAGCTCCAGGTCCCTCAACCCTGAACTGGATTAAGTAGACGTTACAATTTTAAGTTATGTAACCAGATAGGTAGTTAAAGGGCTACACTCCCAAAAATCCAAGAGACACCTACTTTAGGATTTCCGGTCCAACAAACATGAGCAGGTCATGGACCAACTTGTAGGCAAAGGTTACAAAGAAGTAAGGCCCAAAGGTGTAGCAGAGAGCCAAGAAGAGTGACGGCTCCTTGTTCTTCTTGTGACGTTTCACCAAGAGGATTTCTTCTTCCTCCAGCCTGTCATCTTTTTCTGCTGCAGTGGCTTTATTTGCACGTTTTGGGGAGTACACCGTCTCAAGAGACCTGCAGATAAAGCACGGAAGAGTGAAAGGCTGAAGTGTCAGACTGGACAAGAAGAGACTCTGCGTTCAGACTTGTGTGGGAAGCTGGCCAGTATCTGGAGTTCTCACTAATGCCCCCTAGTGACCACTAGGTTTTGAACAACAGGTATGTAACCCCAATAAGCACAGGCTGCACCAACCAACCCCTCGCACCTTGACTCATTGAGCCAGCAGTCCAGATGGCTCGGATCTTAGCTGCATCTTAGATGAAATGCATCTCAGAAGTACATCCACCAAAGGACCACTGCACAAAAGTGTATTTTAGTTGACGTATGTGCGTCCCTAAGCAAACAGCAACGACCCACTTACCTGCTGGAGAGCCGCTGACTGGCTTCCATATCTGCCATTCCAAGCCACTGGATTAGAAAGCAAAGCACACAGGGAATCTTCAACAGCCTTTATAGCAAACCAAATCACTAAGTCAGTGTGCCATTAACAGGAGACGAGTGTGTAGCCCACTGGTCAGGGGTCTGCTCCCAGGATGCCCCACACTAAACCAAGCCCAGTCACCCATCATTGTTGGACTGAAGCAGCATGTGTACTGCTGGGCTGTCATGTGTGTTTATTTCAGTATTTAAATCCTTCCCGGTCGCTCAGTTTCTGGCTTCAGAATCCAGCGTGGGCACGGTCAAATGTAAAAGTTGGCAAAGTACTAGCAAGTGCGGGTGTGCGTGCATGAATGAAGCCCCATGTCCCCCCTTCTCGTCAAGGAAACCACAGGGTGTGCCTTGAACTAAACACTTCCAGGATAGGATTGGGTCCTCATCTGTGCTGAAATGTTGATTGTTTGTATATTTGGAAATTCACAGACTGAGAATCCAAATGCGACCACCAAAATGCTGACACTGGCAGGCTGGTCAACTCTTAACACAACCAACTTTAAATGGCGTGTTCCAATCTCTCCTGTGCCTGAAGGGCTGAATTCTCAGAACTTAACAGTCCACGTCAGACAAATCTCACCCAACTAAAACACCATTACTTACCTCTTGGCCTTGGCACATTGCTGCTTCCATCTGTGGCACAGCTGGGGCACCACTATTAGAGACTTGTCATCTTCGTTTAGAGTCCACAGGTCCTGCTCTTCCAGGGGTTTCTTGTATCCCTTGACCATCATCCTGGTGGGGCGGAAATGTGACAACAGTGATGTAATCAAAGCTGGAGAGGTCAGCACAAGTCTGGCACACAGCCTGATCCATGGGATGGACATGCTCAAGTGCGCTTGGCCCACTGGGATACGCATGCCGTCAAGTCAAGTGAAAGGTGACTGTGGTGTTCATCAGCAAACCCCAGGACGTACAGTACATCCTCATCTGTCACCCCATTTTTCACCCTTTTGAGCGATCAGAATCCTTTCATTAGTAATGGGTAGCACAAAAGGTGGCAGGGTCACCACACCACGCCACCTGACCAAAGCCATTCTTGCTCTCCTCACAAAAGAACACAAGATGGGCTTCTCCCAGTAAAGTTCAGACTGAGAAAGAGAACTTGCAGGAAGGTGAACTGCATGGGTAGCATTTAGTTATGCCAGCCATTTAGCTGCCATAGTGACCTGGCAGACAACTTTCAAACCCTGAAAAGCAGAGCGGTGACCAAAAAAAAAAAAAAAAAAAAAGACAACATAGGAAAGATGACGTTTTATAAGGTAGCCAATGGGGTGCGCATTACTCAATGAATGGACGATACCAGGCTTTTGAAAGAAGAAATTTATATAGCATCTTCCATAGGAAAAATTATACGAGAAAGCCATTAACGTGGAGACCACCGAATGTTCAGTTAAAGATAAGCCCACAGGTTCAGAATTCTAAGCAGATAATTGCAATGGAAAAAATGAAGACAGGAATACCTTGAAATCCACCAAAACGTAATCCTGGACAGAAAGCTGGAGCCTGACTCGGGACATGGATTCTAGAGGGATCGGTGAAGGAAAAAATATAAAAATAAAATATAAAAATCAAGCAAGGCAAACTAAAGTGCCCCAAAGTCCATTAAACCAACATGGAAAAAACATTCGGGATACACACTTTTGGGGAGAGTTAAATGGGGAAAAAATTACTGGATGGATGGGGCACATCTGGAATGCAAATACCAATGAACTGAGTTGGGCTTAGGAGGAGAAGTTAAATGGCAATGCCTCTGAACTGATTGAAGGGTGCAAAAGTGCTGGAGGAGGAGTCAATAGAGGAGACAGGTCAGAAATAAATGGGACAAATGGGAGGGAATGGAAATGGAAACACTGACTGACAGGTAACTGGGAATGAGGTGGAGGATTTGATTGGATTACAGGTCTCCAAACAGGGGTGAGGTCTGTATTTGAAATAAAAATCCATCCATCCATTTAGTGAACTTCCTTTATACACCAAAAATCAGTTAAACCCACATGGAGAAAACCAAAAGACACATCTGGGAAGAGTTAAGTGGGAATACCAATGGCCTGAGGGAGAGCAGCCCATCTGGAGTGAAAGAGAGAGAAGAGGGAGGCATGAATACCAATGAATCGGGCACCTCTGGACCAGAGGGAAAGTTAAGCAGGAATGACACTGGATTGAGAAGAAGGTTCATCACACTGGGAAGAGTTAATGGAGAAGACTATGATGAGGGAAAGGAGTCAATAGAAACAATGACACATAAAACAAAGACCAATGAGGGGCCCGAATGAGCTAAAGCAAAATTGATGAGTGGAAAGAACACACACACACGGGCAACATGGGAAGAGGAAGTAAACAATAAAGTGTAATGGTGATAGAATGCGGGAGACTGGGATGAGGTGTAAAAGTTCATATTGAATGGACCAATGGAGGGAGGCCACTTGAGCCAAGGAAAGAAGTTAACATGAACCACACTTGGTTAAGTGCAAATACCAAATGACTGATGGAGGCAGGTGGCATCTGACATGAGGGTGAAGATGAAAGTGTGAATACCAGTGAACTGATGGTGACGGGCACGGCTGAGATTTGTGGAGAGACTTAATGATAGCAGTAAGGCATAAATTCACTGGAGAGGAATTCATAAGGCAGACTGATTCAAAAAGAACAGGGACCAGTGAGGAGCTCAACTGGGCTGATGGGAAAATAGTTAAATGGGAACGGAGATGGACTAATGGAAGGGACACTTGGGGTTTGAAGAGGAGCAAAGATGCATTAACAGAGAGGTGAAAAAGAGATGAGAAGAATAAAGTTTAAAAAGGGAACACAGATACACACGGGCAACGTGGGCAGAGGAAGCAAATTATTACTAGCATGTTAAGGGAAGCTCTAAGGGAGCCTAGAATGAGATGGAGGAGATGGGCTGATGGAGGGAATGCAGATATACTGTTGGAGGGGCAACTGGGATGAAGTGGAGGACTGGAATGAATAACAGATCTCCTAACGTTGGAGAAGAAAACATTTGAAATGACAATCTCTGCACTAATCCATTTAGTGACCTTTCTTACTCCACCAAATGTTAACTAAACCAAAATGGAGACAATCCAGTGAGAGTAGCAGATCTGGGAAGAGTTCAGTGGGAACACCAATGGACAGACTGGAGTGGAGTGTAACTGGAGTAAAAAGGAGGAGGTGAGCGTGAATACCAGTGAAATGAGGGTGAACCGAACAATGGTGACCAACTGCGAAGTCGGGGATGAGTTGGAGAATTTAATAAGGGATTGAGGTGCAATTAGAACTGAGGGAAGGAAGTCAGATAGACTGAGAGTCAACCGGGGACAAGGATTTAAGGGGGCCACTTCTGAAAGTAAAATCAATCCTTAAAATCTAATCTTAAAACATTATGGAGCAATGACTTTCAATAAAATGACATGACTAATAAAGAGGATGAAGAGAATCCATCCATCCATTATCCAACCCGCTATATCCAACTACAGGGTCACGGGGGTCTGCTGGAGCCAATCCGGATGAAGAGAATGATTCAGTTAATTAATTTGATGGGATGATTAAATGTAAACCTAATCCACCCCATTAGCCCCAGAGACCAATAGAGCAATGATTGGTCTCCTTCAAGCAGTAGGCTTTACTGAAGGAAAACTCCCATCAAGATCTGTAACTCAGGGCCATTTTAATGCATGGGCACACTGGGGCCCCACGAGCATAAGGGCCCACGTTTTTTCTGATGCCTATGCATGTTTGTTTTGCTATCAAAATGGGGGCCTCAGTGCCCAACTTTGCCCAGGGGCCTATGTTGCTATTAAGATGGCCCTGCTGCAACCTGAGCAATAACCTCCCAAATCAGTGCAGCACACCCACCGACTCCCCCAATACTTACTGCGTCCTTTCCAAATTCTGAGAAGAAGGGAGGCTGGTCTGTGAAACAGGCGAGTAACAGCTGGATGAGCAGCAGGGCATAGTAAATGTAAAAGGTGGTATAGCTGAACACGTAGACTCTTGAAGGCTGGGGATCCAGGGAAAGAAGAAAAGGAAGAGCGTTAGAAAATGAATTAAAGCCAACACATTACATGAGCTTGGAGAATGGGAAAAAAAAAGTGATCATCTCGTCCCTTCACTGCCACAGTGAACGGCAAAGGAGAAGACCTCTGCTAAGGGAACCTAAAGACTTACAGTAGGTATCTCATGGAGCTGTGAGAAATTATCAGACACTAGACCTTAGAAGACTTCCTAGTTCCCCCACAAACCCATCCTTCATACACTAGTAAACTCCTTGGTTTAATGAATTGAGAGTGGGGGAGAAACCAGGTTTCATACGAAGGGCAGACACATGATGGTCCAAAAGGCAGAGAGGATCACAGGCACCTAATAAGGGAAGCTTTAAGCAGAACCAAGCAGTGTGTCGCACCAATCTTTGGCCCTTTTCTGTGAAAATGTCACAAGACTACCTTACAAAATAGGAGTTCCCAGTGGGACAATTTGAAGAAAACAATGCTAACCCATTTCACCAAGTTGTGGCCTAAAGTGAACCTCTCTTATGTTTAACGAGTCAGTTATACGTTTCACTTTCTGCGATTTCGCTCACCTTTGATCTCATTATGCATGGACCACAACATATCAAATCGAGAGCCATCTTGTGTTTCTCTGCAAATCCCAACCAGAAATTCATCTAAGTGCAACGAAATATCTTGAGTCGTCTCAAGCAGGAACTTTGAACATTTCCCTAACATGTCTCTCATTGTACCTTCCTTGCATGTGACATAGTTTTGCTTAATGCGCTTTCTTAATGGGCCGCACAGTGTCCAAATCCATGCCAAGTCAATGTCTGGGTACAGTTAGCACATTCTTCCCATATCTCTGTGCATTTTCTCTAGGTACTTTGATTTTAATTAGCAATTCTAAATTGGCATCTAAATTTGTGCAAGTCAGTGCCACAGTGGGCTTCTAGTCCATCCAGGGATGGTTATCTGCCTTGTGCCCAGTGCTACTAGGACTGGCACCAGTCTTCTATGAATGTGTTGGATTATCTTTGCTTATTTATGCTCATCAATGTAGTAACAGAGAAGTCTCTGGGGTGGGCAAGGATAGGAGGTAATGGCAGGACTTAAAGGAGAACAGTCACGTTTTTCAGTCTTTAAATTGCAAAAGTACCCTTTGGTGTGGAAGCTTTGAAAAAAGATATTGTGTCGGTGACATCACTGGTCAAGTAATGACTTGTGGGAAGAATTCAAATCCCAAAGACAGAAAAACTTGACTGATCCCCTTTAAGTTTCCCTTATTGAGGAAAAGCAAACCAATGTCTGGTATAATTGGCAGAACATGAAGAAGCCACTGGAATGAAGGTGTCAGGGGACAAAGCCCCCTTCTGTACCACTAACAGAGCGCGGACAGTCTCTGCAGATATGAAGACAAAAATTCCACTACTAATGCTGCTACCGTGTACACAACCACGAGTGAGTATTTAACGCTTTATGATCCAAAGAATCTTCACGACTGCACTGAATGATTAGGACATCCCACCACCAGGGGTCAGCACTGGAACAGGCCAAGCCAATCCTAATGCTGTATTCATATGCTAACAGATATACAGTAAAGACAAAATTTCCACTTTCGGAAATTCCATTTGAATGTTCTACGAGCTCAGAACTAAAAGTCAGACATTTCTCAAATCTGAGATGCAACACTAACCTTTCACCTTAGTTAACAAAAAATATAACCTGGACAGGCAAAAATGAAATGCTGTTGGTCAGATTACATTTGGAGTGAAGAGATACACATTTAATTAATTAACATTGCTCTTTATTGCCAGGAAATATTCAGTTTAACTTTATTTGCCTTTTTTATCCCCCCCATACCAAGTAAGAAATCAACAGCGATCTGGCGTTGTTTAAAATAGTCTGACCGGAAACACATTGTGAATGCATTAAGGGGGAAGTTGAAATCTGAGAGAGCTGGGATAGTCCAAGAGCACGTGAACATGGCAGAATATAACGCAACAGCTCAACCAGCAACAATGGACTGGGAGAAAGACCCCAGAATTAACCTCCACCCCTGTAACATAAATTTAATATGTCACGGTGCAAATCTATTTTATAAATCTGTCTTTTTTATCTCACATGCACAGTTGACAGAGTCAGATTTAGAAGACAGGAGTTCACCATATAAGAACTGCTAGGCAAGCACTTTAAGACAAGACAAGTTAAGGACAACTGCGAAATGGGCAACGTGGACTATTTCTGTGTGTCAAACTCCGCATGAAACTACATTCTCTTTGCCTTGTTTGGAATGGCCTGCACATGAAGGAAAAGTATAAAGCCTTGGAACATTGCCCGGCACACCTTTGAAGCCGCCGGACAGATGGGAGAGAACGTCATCCGATCCTGAAAATCCTTCCAATGTAGCGTCGAAAATGGCAGACTCTACACATTGGGCACCCACTCCAATAGGTTCTTTCCATTGGCTTCCTTCATCTGTTATGCAGCGTAAACCGTCATTAAGGAAAGCAATGTGATTTCTTACCACCATATCACTAAGGGAGGGGTATCACCTTTTAAATATCCTATCAATATAGATTTCGGTTATGTAACATGTGGCAATTAAAAAAAGAACTCATTCCCCCTGCTGGATACAACCCCTACAATAACCATCACATCACACTACACCACACTTACCTCACGCAAGGCATGGAGGATTTTGGAGCGAAAGCCAACAGTGGCACAAAGCACAGCAATCAGCCAGAAATTCAGCATCACCCCGGATGACTGCACCCCCTTCATCCTCTCATAATGAATAAGGAACGTGGCAAGCAGCTGAAAAAGACAAAGATGATGAGCAGAAAAAAAAAAAGCCACCTCCAAATCTTACCCAAGCCATCTGCACGTGACTGTCACGTAATTGGCACTAAGGCTTGTCCCTGGGTGGGGATTGATATTTTATAGCACCTTTCTAGATGACGCATTACAGAAATATGGAAGAGAATTTAAGACCCAGCAGAGCCGACTTGGTACTTCAGTCCAGATAGGGTGTGCTTACCCAGTCCGGCCACAGGGGGCAGCATTCAAACTCAAAACTGGCATTAGTTTACTTTAAAGACCACCTTTCCAAATCTCACTGCCGACTGCCCCTTACCATTGTGACCCCAAGCAGCATAGGGCTGACCAGGTAGACGGGGGCTATGGGGCCCTCATTTCTTCGCCAGAAACAGTTAAACACATCTGCCCAGCAGAACATCCACAGCAAAATTCCAATTACCTGCCAAGGAAGAGGAGCAAGAGAAACATAACATGAAACAGCAATGAATTATGCTTCAAAAATACAGCACCTAAATAAGAAAAGAAAAATACAACATGCAGGTTTAAAAATGGATGGATGGCGATATTACATACCCATCCATGGACATAAACCAGTAAACACCCGCACACCAAATCACACACACACACACACACTCGCACTTCAATACCAGTGTTAAGCAAGCCCTTGTGCTGCTGGTCTGCGGTCAGTGCCACCAAACTCACCAGCTTGGCTCTGTTCAGATTGTTCATGCGAATGTAGCCTCGCAGATGACTGTTCAGATACAGGAAGTAGAAGGGCGCGCACACCCAGAGGTAGATGCAAGGGATCCACACCAGTACTGTGTTCTGGAAGCACTGGGTCAAGTCCGGGTTTGAGGTGTTCCATGTTAGGTTCCAGTCCTGCCAGACACAAGAGGATGACAAATGTCACATTGAGGACACACATTTATACAAGAGTATCAGACAAGAGAGGGCACAGACAGAACACCAGGGTGCAGTGGTGCAAGTGCTCATAAGACTTGCTTGTCTGCCCAACATCATTCCTACACCTTCATAAAACCCAATTAGGACAACTGACCTTTCATGTAGCTTACAGCCTTAACGCGATATTAACAAAAGTATTGGGACAACTGCTTTTACACACACGTGAACTTTAATAACATCCCATTGGCTTTAATATGGAGTCGGCCCACCCTGTGCAGCTCTAACAGCTCCAGCTCCTCTGGGAAGGCTTTCCACCAGTTGTAGAAGAGCGTTTATGGGAATTTGTGACCAGGAGAGCGTTTGTGAGGTCAGGCAGTGATGTTGGATGTTGGCCTGGCTCGTTCAGTCTCCCAAAAGTGTTCTGTCGGGTTGAGGTCAGGGCTCTGTGCAGCCACACCTAACTCGCTCCTCCATGTCTTTATAGACCCTGCTTTGTGTACTGGTGCGTGTGCAGTCATGTTGCCATCCCCAAACTATTCACCACAAAGTTGGGAGCATGAAATTGTGCTGAAGCATTAAGAGTTCCTTTCACTGGAACTAAGGAGCGGAGCCCAACCCCTGAAAAACAACCAGGGCTGTGGAGTCGGTAGATAAATGCTCCGACTCCGACTCCTCAGTTTGTAGATCTTCCGACTCCTCTGTATGTATATACTATGCTAATGTATTTTCTACATCCATTGAAGGAAAGGAAGGCAACATACATGTCATTTCACCACATGATGACTCGTTGAACGGCCGAAAAATCGGCAGTGCATCTGTAAATGTATGGGGGGCTTTAGGCCAGGTTCACAGTTCCCTGTAACAGTGGAACACGACACAATGGAAAGCGGTGCCGCACCTGACCTGTGCATTACATCCCATATAGTGACGCATACAGTCAATGAAAAGCATGCTTCATGGTTACTTGACATGTTCATTTTGTGGTAACATTATGCACTGCATGCATTGGGCTTTATTCTTACAGCAGAGACGGAGTTCATTATGACTGTTTGTGAATTGGGACATTTCAACTTACTTTTTTAATTCCCATTTAAATTTAGTAGGAGTCGGAGTCGGTCAACTTTTTGCTGACTCCGACTCCAGGTACCCAAAATTGTCTCCGACTCCGACTCCACAGCCCTGAAAACAACTCCACACCATAATCCCCCTCCACCATATTTTCCACTAGGCACAATGCAGTCAGGCGAGTCCCGTTTACTATTCTTGGAATTCTGTCCAAGTGACTGTGTGTGTGTGTGTATCAACACGAGAACTTGAGTATGTTTTCACTTTGGTCAACCAAATTTTGCATACAAGTATTCGGTACAAAAATGTAGATTTCCATCAAGTTTTAGGCAATACCTGCTAACCGGAAGTGGCACTTTACCTTTTATTCATGCAGCTGCACAGTCCGATTTATTCAGCTTTTCTTTTATAATAATTGTTCAATAGGTTATTAATTTGATTTGTTGTTGATGGTTCTTTAATATACATTTATATAAAACATAATCCTTGTCTTGCGGTTAACTCTTCAAATATCCATCCCCATATCCGAGTATACGAGAACGTTGAGGGGAGACCATTCTCGTTTTTTTTTTTTTGTATCAAGGCTCATCAAATACTAGTTACGCCACTACTGGGGAACACAACCCTACAGGAAGGTCACAAAGTCCAGCAGTGTCAACTCCACGCCTCACAACACATTTCCTCTTCTCATGTAGGTGCTGTGGACTGACACCATGAAGAAACTCAGCACTCTGGTAACGGCCAGTGGTCAGCAGCAAACCTGCAACATCGGGCTTGGAAGGAAGCGATCCTCTCGCCACATGTGCTAAATGAAGATCTCCTTTACTCAGCTCCGCAGGCAGTGTCTCAGAGTACTGTGAGCTGTGCATTTCACACTGTCGCTACGTTCCACACACCCTCAATGCAAATCCTGTCCTCACCGCCAAGTAAACTGTGGTGGACTCGCACCATGAAGCATCTCCGTTCAAGACTTGCACTGTGGTAACTGCCAGTGGACTGCCACAAACCCACAGCATTGGCTCAGAGGTGGTGATGGGCACATAGAGAGACGCTCAGCTGATGTCAACAGGAAGTGTTCACCTAGGTGGCTAAAGGAGCTCTCCTATTAGCTCAACACTGCAAGAAGACCACTTCCATGCCAGACACCGAAGGTGCACGACTGACTAGCAGCTGATCACCATAGTGGAAAATCTGTGAACTGTGATGCTTTCTGGGGTCGAGGATGGGATTTGGGACATTGTGTTTAGATCTACATAGTAAACAGTCTAAAAGGGAAAACAGGGTTACCCGAAGACAATACCACAACAAAACAATTGGTGTAGTCGGCAAGATTTGCTTTGTGAAGTGGTGGAGTCCACAGGAATACGATACTCTACAGGCAATCAATTGCAACAGGAACATCACACTACGTGCAAAGGAAGGCAGACACTGTCAGTGGTACACCTTTCACAAGGAAAGGCTTCAACACTTCTTCTGGGAATGCCAAATCACCCGGTCCCCAGAACATGACCTGAGAAACCTCATGCCCAAGGACAACCTCATGTACCACTCAAGGCCACTCGGGAAGCCTGGCTTGTCATGAGGTGAATGAAAGATGCCCACTGGGCTGCCAGTAACAACCTTGTGCTGAAATGTCAAGAATAAAGTGGAAATGCCGACTTTAAATCCTGACATAAACGGCAAAAATAACGTGGAAATATCGCAAATAAAGTCGAGATGTCGACTTTTTTCTCAACATACCTTTTTTTTTTCCTTCACCAAGTCAGTATTTTTTTTTTCTCTTCTCCATGGCCCTAATACACTTCCATACTTTATGCATGTAAATAAAGTGTATGATAAAAGAAATCTCGAATGTTCCTCTGACTCCTGTTAATATCACTATGGGTTAAAATTCTTCTAGAATGTTCCACTAAAACAAGCACCCAACACAGGACATTTAGATTAAAGTGGAGCCCAGGAATGAAAAGGCACAGAGTTAATCTCCAACAAGAAATGTGTGGAATGCAGCCGGTCAGAAGTGTGGCCTGGCGCTGGGGCGGCACTTTGCCAGCTTTCTGTGCCACTGGATTCCACAAAAGGTGCTGGTTCAGTTACCAGCCATTGGCCAAGGTCCAAAATGTCTGCGAATACTGACAGGAATGGGCTGGGATGTTACAGGGCTGCGTGTACGGAAAGATTAATGACAATCTATGCAAATATATTTCTAAACACCGCTCCTTATTGGCTCAAAAGCTTCAGTGGCACAAGCGTCCCCTGAGACCACTGATTAACCTAACAACCAGGGGTTCAAGCTTCTTTCCCCGAAGCATCAGGGCCAAGGTAGCTAACAGGCCTGGATGAGCTAAAACTCAAGTTATAAAAGCAACAATTACGATTATTAATAATGAGTGGCGCAGCAGTGAAAGCTCATACTTCGCAGCTTCAGAGACCTGGAGTCAATTCCCAGCCCTCTGGAGTTCCCACATTCCCCGTGGTCTCTTCCCACATCCCGCAGATGTGCTTCAAGTTAACGGTCACCTCTAAACTGGCTCAATGTGACTGAGCATGGGCATGTGCCCTGCAGTGGACAGGCATCCTTATACAAGTATTGAGCGCTCAGAAGTGTCTGCATTGTGACCAGAGTTTCATCCTGCGTTGCCCCTAATGGTACCAGGCTGGGCAGAGACTCTCCATAAAGACAAAACAAAAGATGAACGGGCAGCTAAAAACAATAAAATTAAAGTAATACTGTATTTAAAATTAGGAAAAACAATCCAGGGAAACACACAATGCGACTGGGTTCAAATCTGGACCCCATCCATATGGATTTTGCATGCTCTACTTGGGTCTTCATTCTGTCTCACAAAGCGACTCTAAACTGGCCCGTGGGCATACACTGTAATGGACTGGCACCCCATCCTTGTTTAATTCCTGCTTTTCTCCCGACTCTTCGTCAAATAGGCATTAAATTAATTTAATTTAAATTAAATTAATTGATTAAATAGGCATTAAAGCAGTGGCTGAATTAAGTGGGTTTGAAAACAAGCAGATGTATGGATCAGCAAGTGGTGCCCCCACCCAGGTTTGCCATCTACTTTGGCTCAGATTTTGCACACGTGCCCAAAGCTTATTGGCAGGGAGCTTATAAGATTGTTGCCCTTCAAGCCAGACAAAGCGGATTTTTCTCAGCACCACTTCTATTTTGGGAGCCCACAAAACTGACCGCTACTGTGCTGGGACTGGGCAAGGCCACTTGAACAGGCAGGCAAAGCCAGAATTGACAGATATGGTCAGTTTGGTGCCAGTCCACAACGGTGACTCACGACGTGACCCAGAGTGACTTTCCACACCAGTCTACCTGGTTTATTTTGATACATATCCTATTAAGGCCTGGGAGGCGAAGTGGATAGCACTGCTGTCTTATGGATTCAGCATCCGGTCTTCAAATCCTTCAGTTTCCCCTCTTCCGGTCCTCCAGCTTCCCAAAATGTGCACGTTTGGAGGCCCCCTAGTGTCTAAAGTGTGGTAATACAAAGCAGAGGCCTTGCTGGGTGTTGCCAATGCATAAAGATTCTGCATAACTGTAAGGGGCTCTGGGATGAGGTCCTCTACAATTTATGCTATAGGTGCCAAAAGGCTGGCACAGTGCCATAGGAGTTCATGTTCAAAGCTCCAGCACTGGGCTTGGGGTCACTAGCCAACTTCTGAAGAAGTTCATTTTATTTAAATATTGTGAGGGATTTCCGGCCGTGTATCCCGGCCAACACCCCCAAACCACCAGATGGAGCCATCCCTGCAAAATGGAAGGGCCCCAAATTCCAGCAGGGCATTGTGGAAATTGGAGATCTTTCGTCACAGCCTTGCTGGATACCATGGGGGGCCACCGGAGGACGCTGCAGGGAGGCCCAGGGACTTATACTTTCCTTATAGCCCAGAAGCAATTCACAATTACGGAAACAAGAAATGATATACTTCCGGGCTGAAGAAAAGAGGAGTTTTGATCTGACCCGGAAGTGCTAGGAATCTCATGGACTGGGGAGATCAGAAGCACTTCCTGGTCAAAGACTTTAAAAGGACTCTGGGAAATCTCAGCATTGAGCCGAGTTGGGAGGCAGGGTGGCTAAGCGTCTGGGAGTGGAGGATTGTATTGTTTATTGGAGTATTGTGGAGAGGAGGTGCTTTGTTCACATGATTATTATAATAAATCAATTATTTGGACTTTTATCTGGTGTCTGACGATATGTCTGAGGGTTCAAGGGAGCGAGAAAGCCACAATATTAAAGATGAAAGAGAAACACTGACAGAGAGGACGGTCTGGGGCTTAAACAGTGGGTCACACTCAATAGCCCTTCAGCTCAAACAAACAATCGTTTTTAATTTGCTAAGGGGAGGGCAACCCACTCCAATGATTGCGATCGGTATGCCAGGGTCACAATAACACCTGGGGGGAAAAAAAACTGGTTCAACACCACCAAAATGTTTGAGAAACACTGCTCTGTATTAAAAGGCTACGTCAGACAGTGCCCTCGATTGTTCAACTCAGTTTTTTTAATTATCACCTCGAGCAGGGGTGTCGAACTCCTGGGGCCTCATGGATAACGCCGTGCGTAGAATTCGCACTATAACATGACGTAAGCACAAAAGCTGAAATGTGCTTATGCACAGAAAAATCTAGATGCAGGAATCTGTGCGTACTCCAACTTCCACGTTCTTCCGGTACATAAATCGCGATCAGCGTGAAAAGTAACGCTCGTGCACGCGCCTTCTGTACTGCCCCCAACTCCTCCCAGAATTACACCTCTTTGAATATGCAAATCAATATAAAATCGCCCTTAAGCTCAGCCTTCTATGAAAAGACAATGGGAAAAGCACGGGGGAGAAAATAGAAGAATTTCAGAGAATACCAAGGGGGGGCAAAGGAAATCATACTATTTGTTGGTTTAAACAGTGGTATAAACAACAAAAGGAAGCTGACCGCCTGACATAGTCACACAGTGCCCAAAATAAAAAAAGAAGTTGTCACATATCAAAGTCGCTGTGAAAAGGTGAGTTGTAGCCCACCGTCTGAGTGTCATATGAAAGCTTATTAGGGTACAGAGAAAAAAAAAGACACGCAGCAGGAAAAAAAAGCACGAAATGTCAACTTCAATCTCGACATTTCCACTTTAATTACGTAGTTTATTTTGTCATTAAAGTAGAAAATCCTAAACTTCATCTTAAAATCATTTAAAATTAACCAGTTCCTCAAATCACATCGTAAATAAAGTAACGCATTAAATGCTTTGTTTTGCATTTGATCTTTTGCTCTGTGTGTGTGAAATCACTACGTGCTTCCGCTTTCTCTTTCTCCGGCTGGACACAGAATCCATTACAATCGTGATATTACAGCTCTCTGAATAATTAAAATACTGAGATGTATACGTGATATCTTTTTCATGATGATAGGAGTTAAAGCGTGTTATTAAACATGGGAACACGATGCACGATTGTGCGTGAACTTCGATGAAATTATTGTAGCAGTACTGTCTCTTTCAAAACGTACTAACCTCCAATTCATGTCCTTACTTTTCTTTCCCCAAATACGCAATCGCCACACAATCAGCTCTGTGACAGACGTTAAGCCATATGTAAGCTTACGACGACGATTCTTGAAAACTTTTAAGGAACTTTGAAATATCTTTGTAGTACAAGTTTAATTATTTTATCCATCTATCCTTCCAGTGTCGCGTCAGCCCCAGAAAGAATACAGCGTGAGGTAGGATCAATCCGTGAACTAGCTAGCGCTGCAGAACCGTGTCCTCACATGTTTAATTATTAATAATACAGATTATTTAAATGAAGTTAAAGTTTTATCAACATATTTTGCTGCATTTCATCTTAAACATGATATCGTCATCATATGTGAATACGTGCTTTATAAAGTGGCGCAGGTTGTGCGATATTATAACTGTAGTGCAAGTTTACAGTGGGTGATTGTACTTAGAAGTACAAACCGTTCTACAAGGAGCACTTGATGGACTGTTTATAGTTCTTGGGAGGAAACGGTTTCTGAACCGCGAGGTCCGTACAGGAAAGGCTTTGAAACGTTTTGCTGTGGCCGAGGCAGGGTGGGCTTGATGCTGTATACCGATAATTCTCTTTCCGATCAGCTGCTGCTGTGATTCACACTCAGATACAGTGATATAAATACTCCGAGTGGTGCAGTGAGAGGAATATGGAAAAAGATGATCCGCTGTGGCAACTTCTAACGGGAGGAGCTGAAAGAAGAAGAAGAAGAAAAAGGAGAAGTGAGAGTAACAACGCTAAAGCAGTTATGGTATTTGAAATACTATGGCTATTCCCTGGACCATTATATTGTTACAGATTAATTACAATCAGATGCATTACACTAACAAACAATATGCAGTTAATTTCAGTGTATTTATAATGGCGCGTCAGGAAAATAAAGGATAACCGCACAGTAACAGTAGCACTGCTTTGACGCTGGGTGCCGCCAGTCTGCAAAACCGAGCGGAGAACTTGCATACGACAAGGTATGAGCTACCGCGGAAAAGTGCGTGGCTTTACGTCAAGTGTAGGTTTTATACATCACGATTTGAACGTGGAAACATTTCTGTGCGTACGCACTGTTTATGCATAAGGTCCCAGGCCTGGAGGGCCGCAGTGGCTGCAGGTTTTCATTCGAACCGTCTTCTTAATCAGTGACCCGCTTTCACTGCTAATTAAATTCTTTTTTCCCTTCATTTTAATAGCCCCGTTTTTAAGGATTCAGGTCCTCTGAATTGATTTTTCTCTTCATTAAGTGAGAGCAAAACAGAAATGAGACGTGAAACGAGCCAACAGATGACCAGCTAAATTGGGGCTTCAAACTCCTGCCAATTTCTCTCCAACCAGTTTCTTAATGAGAAGCCGATTCTTGCTGTTTGTTAAATCCGTCATTTAATTCCATGACTTGTTGCTGCTCTCACTCTGCCACAGCAGACATTTCCAAAACTGTTGATTTTTCAGTTTTTTCACCAAATGTTTTGGTGACCTGAGAGATCAAACTTAATGAGACCTCCACCTGTCTTTATTTTCAGATATTGTGTGATGGGCACAGGTGAGCTGGTCATGTGGCGGCTTGTACTGTTTCTCACTATTATTTTTACTCTTAACAAAGAGTTAATTAAAATTAAGACAAAAGAAGTTAATTAGCAGCAAAAACTGGTCACTAATTAAGAAGATGGTTAGAATGATAACCTGCAGCCACTGTGGCCCTCCAGGACCGGTGATCTAGAGAGTGGAGATTGCCACCTCCCTTTTCGGCTCACCATTTGTAACATCCTTCTATATAAAAGCGGTCGGGATTGTCCTTCCGTCCCATGAGTGCTACACAGGCGCTGAGTTTCACACACACCCCGTCCCATTTTGCAATGCACGATGGGATTTGTAGTTTCGTTTTTCCAGGTAAAAGATGATTTTCTACTCCAGACTGTGTGAGATCTTCTTCTTTCTTACTATATAAAAGCAAATCAGGATTGTCCTTCCGTCCCGTGATTGGAGAGCGCAGCGGTATTCCGCTTATCACAGACTTACTACTTGCAGCTTGCGGTGCAGGCGACATGATGTGAGCAGAGTTCTGGTGCTCCCATCGTTCCCTTGCTTTTGTGCGCGATGCGCTGGAAAAATAGACAAAATGATGTCTCTGGAAATAATTAATGTTGATGGAGTACAAATGCCTCACCGCGTAGTAAATATCAGGGCGACCTCAATATAGAAAAAAAGTTTAAATTTCATCCCAAAAATATCAGAAACTACGAGTATTAAAGTAATAGCGCTCAAATGCAATATAACCAAATTAATAAGTTTGTATAAAATATCAAATTGATCTACATATTGAATTGCCTTAAGAAGTGGTCATCTTAAAAGTCGGTCGCCTTAAAAGGCGGGTCAGCCTAGTTCATTATATAAACGACGTTATTCAAAACATCCACCAATGCTCTCAGTCACATCATCAGTAACGTTCCTGGGGTCACAGGCGGTTTTCAGGTCTCACATCAACAGAAACGCTCGTCCAGTTGACCCAGCTGAGGCTGATCAGACCCTAGCATGTGTCCGAGTAGCAGGCTATGGGTCACTTCTCTTTATCCAGCGCCATTGTGACACCCGTTCAGCAGCCACCAACATGGCCTTGATGGCTCTTCTACGGTGGGCTCCTGTGATGCCCAAACAACTAAAGGCTTGGCAGTAAATTCCCTGCTCCCTACTTTGATGGGTAAACAGTTTCAAATTTTTCAATTGGTTTCCTGACAATTCCAAAAGCTTCTAGGACCCCGGGCTTTTTACAGCACAGGCTTACACAGCTAGTTAGATATAAAAGGCACAATATCCAAGATAGGCAGACATGAAAGGCACTATACAAATATTTTAAGGGATCCTGCTGCACAAGCAAGATCTTCAGGAGGATACCAGCAAAGGCACTCCACACAATAAGGTTTACGGAAGATAACTTTTATACAAGTGCTGTTAAAACACTGGCACTCAAGAACAGGATTAGAAAGTGTCAGCTTGATGCAGGAAGGAAGGGTGGGCTTGTTTGTTTCGGACTCACGGTGTAGACAAGCTGAAATGGGGGCAGCAGGAATCGTTTAGTGCAGCCGGCGTCAAAACACTGAAGCAAAAAGCGGAGGCAAGCTTAGTGCGATCAGGAGGAGAAGTCGTCCATTCAAGTGCGACTGCGAGCCACCTTAAAACGAGACACCCATCGCTTTACTTCCTCCTCCTCCTCCCCGCTCGAGTCTCCCACATTTGTTCTACCTGCTTGGCCGGATCTGAACACATAATTACAGTGCCGTGTAGGTTACAGCAGCCGCCTACTCGCTACTCAGTGAAAACTTGACATCTCTCGTAGCCTGCCTCACCGACAGCCATTCCCACCACTGTAGGAACCACAGGGTTTTTTGGGGACACCAAGGTCAACAACAACATTTATTTCTATAGCACATTTTCATACAAACAGTAGCTCAAAGTGCTTTACATAATAAAGAATAGAAAAATAAAAGACACAATAAGAAAACAAAGTAAGTCAACATTAATTAACATCGAATAAGAGTAAGGTCCAATGGCCAGGGGGGACAGAAAAAACAAAACAAAAAAAACTCCAGACAGCTGGAGAAAAAGATAAAATCTGTAGGGATTCCAGACCATGAGACCGCCAGCCCAGTCCCCTTCTGGGTTAGGTCAGCCTAACAGTTTGAAACATGGAAAGGAATCCCACCTTATCACAATGCCAACCCCAGCAATGGCCTACTCTCCTATAGTCTGAAATCCCCATACAATTCCTCTACCAAGTCGACCCAATAAGGTCACAAAATGGGATGCCTTGTTGGATCAGACTTTAGAATATTAGAACAATCGAGACGAGAACAGGCCATTCAACCCAACAAAGCTCGCCAGTCCTATCCACTTGTTTCCTCCAAGAAAACATCAAGTCGAGTTTTGAAAGTTCCTAACGTCTTACTGTCTACCACACTACTTGGTCTCTTATTCCAAGTGTCTATCGTTCTTTGTGTGAAGAAAAACCTCTTAATGTTTGTGCGAAATTTACCCTTAACAAGTTTCCAACTGTCCCCCCGTGTTCTTGATGAACTCATTTTAAAGTCACCGTCTCGATCCACTGCACTAATTCCCTTCATAATTTTAAACACTTCAATCAGGTCTCCTCTTAATCTTCTTTTATTTAAACTGTAAAGGCTCAGCTCTTTTAATCTTTCCTCAGAACTCATCCCCTACAGCCCTGAATCAGCCGAGTTGCCCTTCTCTGGACCTTCTCTAGTGCTGTTATGTCCTTTTTGTAGCCTGGAGACCAAAACTGCACCCAGGACTCCAGATGAGGCCTCATCAGTGTGTTATAAACTTTGAGCAGAACCTTCTTGGCCTTGTACTCCACACGTCAAGGCGCTATATAACCTGACAGTCTGTTAGCCTTCTTAATGGCTTCTGAACACTGTTGGGAAGTCGGTAGCTTAGAGTCCACTTGGACTCCTAAATCCTTCTCATGAGGTGTACCTCCCATTGTGTGTTCAAACCTCACATTTTGACTTCCTATGTGTAATTCTTTACATTTACTGACATTAAAATTTCATCGTCCACAAATCTGCCCAAGCCTGTCTGCTGTCCAAGTCCTTCTGTGATGATATAACGGATTCCAAATTATCTGCTAATCCACCTATCTTGGTATCATCTGCAAACTTACCCTGCTTGTGCCTGGCACAACATGCCAACCATTCTTTTCACTGACTCGTCACCAAAGAAGCATTAAAAATACCTCTCTATTATATAAAAAAAAAAAAAATCTTGGAAGGTTTGGTGGAGATGAGATGCGATTTTCTCAGAGAGACACTTTCACATCCCGTGAGACAAGTCTTTGTGCCAAGAGATTTAGCCAGGCCCGGGCCAGAAATAAAAGACAAAAAGAGTAGATGACAAAGCAGAACGTCACAAAGAATTCAAAAACATTGGCATGACACACATGCAGAGCAGGTTACAGATAATGGAAGTACGAAAAATCGGAAGTCTCAAAAAAAATGATAGTAAAGATCGCATTAGCGCAAACAAATGGAAATTATTACTCTGTGAAATAACAGAACAGAGAAAAGAGATCGAATATATTGTTTGGATTTAAACTTTAATTCGGAGGACTTGTAGATCGTCTAAATTTGTGTTGCCATCAGGGAAAACAAAAAAAGCAGCGTTTCTTCAATGAAGAGGCATATCCGCAACAATTAAAAGATTTTTTGTTTGATGAACGTGAAATCCCGCGAGAGAAAGCACTTCTCATTTGTGTGAATGCTATTGTCGGACACATTTCTTGTAGAGAGAAAACAACGATATTCACTCACTGGCAGTTATATGTTGCGCTGCCATGATGCAACTGTGACGATGTGGGTTCTGGCTCCACACTCCCATCTGATTTTTGGAAGCACTTGAACCCAACACCGTCGATAACGTAACCGAGTGAGCTAGTCAGTGAAGGCAATAATTGAGCATCTGAGCAAGGGGATGGTTAAAAGTGAAACAGTGCTTTTATTAAAAACAGTCAACAAAACAGGTGTTCAAATAAATAAAGTGCAGTTCTCAAAGTTCTTTAAATAAATAAATAATCCATTAAAAGAACATGGAGATAAAACCAATAAATAGAAAAAAACATAATCCTTAAAAACCAGAGGTTAAAATCTTCTTTAGGAAGCAGTCTTAAAAACAACAAACAAGCTCGGTGCTTCTTTTCTGTTAGCGTCTCACCTGCTTATCCCGTTTGGGCTTAGCAGCAGGCAAGACGCTCTCTGCAGTTGCCCTCCTCTACACACTCGAGACTGAAGACCTCCCGATCCCTGGCTTCGGTATGGCACTCATCCCAGTCCCCGAGACTTGCTTACCCCCAATGGCCAGGACGCACACATTGGGGACTCCACCACCAAGTCTCCCGACTTCCGCTGCCTTTCCACGGCCTTCTGCGGCTCGTCGCTTTCTTCTGGGCACTCCCGCTACATGGTCGCTCAGCGGGAGCAACATCAACTCAAACACCCGGGTGACGGCCTTACACCCAACTTCCTCACAGCTGCCCTCGGCTCAATCGCGCTCACCACACGCACGCACCGCCTGCTTCCTCGCTCCCTGTAACCTCCGTCCTCTTTTCCTCTCTCGCGTTCCTTTTTTCATTCCTCAAAACCGATTCGCGCTTCTTTTTAAATGACGAGGGCCACAGCAGCTGCAGCATTAGCCATGGGACAATCACGAATGTGGGCAGTTCCTCACCTGTGCACTCGGTGAGAAACGCCCACACCCTATGGATCGCCCACGGCTCGCTAAGGCGTCCCTCGCTAAGCCGTGAGCGCGGTGATCATTTATTTAAAATGAATGGCCTTTGCTCAAAGAGCTGTGGACCCATAACACCACAGCAACTCCAAACACAGAATCAAAATTCAATGCGATATTGAGAAAAGGTAAAAAGACATCGAATATATGGACATAGGCGATATGACAGAAGTGCGCCATGCGAGATACAGATCACGCGGCACAGCAACAAGCCAGCAGCTGACCGAGCAAAGAGGAGGTAAAAAAATATTTGTTTCCCATTGTATCTCCGTTTAAGAGGGGTTTTCGGAGTAGCAACCGTGTCTCCTTGAGGTGCATTCAGCCCCCCTCTTCAAAATGCAAGCGGCAGAGATGGGTAGTGGAAAGGTTGGTTGGTTGGTGAGCGAAGCGAGCAGAAGGCGAAGCCCCCTAGTAAATAAGAACACCAAGCCAAGGCCAGTCAACTTTAGCACGAACTGCACAAGGGCATGTTGAGTGGGTGGGGCTTATAAGCTGCTCAGTCATGAAAGCTCCAGGGGGGGTGGAGCAATGGAGCAGCCAGTGGGCCAATGGGAGGTTTACGTTCAGATTAGGTGCCAGAGCAGACCAAGGAGGCATGGGTTAAGGTTTTTTGGGAGGCAAGGGAGAAGCCATGTGCATTGAAATTAGACCATTTCTGCTCATCTACAAAGCACGCCACCCCTGTCAAGAGGGTAGGGGGCACGCTCTCCAACTTGGGCAGCACACAGAGAAAAGGTCTGGGGCTCAGTCACTTTAATCTGTGAACAGAAGGCACTCATTCAGAGGTGACACATCGTGTTTCCTAATGTTAAGTGTGGTCACACAGAGTCAGAAAGGCACGAGGTGCTCTTCGGTCTCAATGTTCTAGTCGACTAGATTACTGTAACGCACTCCTCTCAGGACTACCCAATTAGTGCAGAATGCAGCTGCTAGAATCCTAACTAGGAAAATAGAAAATCTGAGCACATCTCTCCAGTTCTGATGTCACTACACTGGTTACCTGTGTCATTCAGAATGGACTTTAAAATCCTGCTGATGGTTTACAAAGCCGTAAATAATCTGCTCCATCTTATATATCGGAATGTCTGACACTTTGCATTCCAAATCGTAACCTTAGATCTTCAAATGAGTGTCTGCTTAGAATTCCAAGAGCTAAACTTAAAAAAGTGGTGAGGCGGGCGGCCTTCTGCTGTTATGCACCTCAAATCTGGAATAGCCTGCCAATAGGAATTCACCAGGCTGACACGGTGGAGCTCTTTAAAAATCTGCTAAAAACACATTACTTTAACATGGCTTTCTCAGAGCTTCATTTTAATTTAATCCTGGTGCTTTGCAAATTCAATTAATCATCATTACTATTCATGGTGGCTCCAAAATCTGTACCAACCCCTACTCTCTCTTCTGTTCTTTTTACGATTTTCTGTGGTGGCGACCTGCGCCACCACCACCTAATCAAAGCACCATGATGTCCCTACATTGATGGATAAAAGGCCAGAAGTCCACGTGATCGTCATCATCAAGTCCTTCCATGAGAACCCTGAATACTGAGGACTGTTCATTTATGTTAGGTAGAATGCCTAGAGGGGGCTGAATGGTCTCGTGGCCTCAGACCCCCTGCAGATTTTATTTTTTCTCCAGCCGTCTGGAGTTTTTTTTGTTTTTTCTGTCCTCCCTGACCATCGGACCTTACTTTTATTCTATGTTAGTGTTCTCTTATTTTAATTCTTACTTTGTCCTTTTTTCTCTTTCTTCATCATATAAAGCACTTTGAGCTACATTATTTGTATGAAAATGTGCTATAGAAATAAATGTTGGTGTTGTTTACCTAAAAGACAAACCACAGAGTCAGAGAGGTAGGGGGCGCTCTGCAAGTCAAAGACAGAGACAACAATTGGAAAATGTAGTGGGTGCCATCATCTTTAATTGAGTAGAAAGCACTTGTTCAGAGACAGCAATTTGGCCTTGGAATATAGAAAATATCAAGTCAGGAAACTAGGGGGTGCTCTTCCATCAGAAATTATCAAAAAAAAAAAAACACACCCCTAGTCAAAGTGGTAGGAAGCTCTCTCCACTCCCAGAATAACAAAAAAGCCCAAGTTAGGGACCACAAAGTCTCATTCTCAAGAACATGTGAAAAAGGCAGGGGGCACGCTTGCTTTTAATCCCTAATATCCCTTACTCATGGATATAAGGATCTGCAATCTAATTTAGCTTTTGAATATCAAAAACACAGAGTCAGGAAGGTAGGGGGCGCCCTTTACAATCTGAACGTATGGGTGCATTGTAGCCCTTGTATGGTGATGAATAAGCAAACATCATTACTATCACCATTACATTATTGAAGAAAGACACCTGCGACATCTTATCTTCGTTATATGCCATCACTCAAAAGCCGCAACAAGGGGAATAACTGAATATGGGAGGGGTTTAACATCAGACTCCACCCCACTCACCCCTGTGTTCCTGTAGCGGACCACACCCGCTTCCCAAGTCCTGCAGTGGTGAGGGGGATCACCAAGTAGAGGAGGGGTCTGTCATCCAACTCCACCCCACCCCACCCACATCAAAACAGGTAGGGGGCGCTATCCACTACTCCCTCTGAATAAACACAATACTAACCCAAAGATGAAGGAGCTGCTCGCACCTTTAGTCTTTGAATTGAAAACCGTCAGTCCAAGGTTTTTAAGGGGGTCCCTCTGCTTTACACTCAGTACAGTGAAAAATCTTAAGAAAAGGGTTGGAGGAGCTCTTGAATTTAAGATCTTAATAGAAAGCAGTTATTAATAAATATAAGGTGCAAGCTAACTTAGCATTTAAATGTAAAAAACACTGAGTAAGGAAGGTGGGGGGGGGGGCGCTCTTTGCAAATTGAAAAATAATAAAAAAAAAAAAAAAAGCAAGTCAAAAAAAGGCAGGGGGCACTCTTGCTTTTAATCACCAATATCCTTTACCACGGGATGTAAGGATCTGCAGTCTAATTTAGCTTTTGAATATCAAAAACGCAAAGTCAGGAAGGTAGGGGGCGCTTTTTACAATCTGAACATATGGGTGCATTGTGGCCCTTGTATGGTGATGAATAAGCAAACATCATCATTACTAGTGAATTGAATAGAGAAAGACACCTGTGACATCCTGTCCTTGTTATATGCCATCACTCAAACCCCACCCCCCCAGCTGCAACAAGGGGGATAACTGAATATGGGAGGGGTTTAACATCAGACTCCACCCCACCCAGCCCTGCGTTCCTGTAGTGGACCACACCCGCTTCCCAAGTCCTGCAGTGGTGAGGGGGATCACCAAGTAGAGGAGGGGTCTGTCATCCAACTCCACCCAACCCCACCCACATCAAAACAGGTAGGGGGTGCTATCCACTACTCCCTCTGAATAAACACAATACTAACCCAAAGATGAAGGGTCTGCTCGCACCTTGAGTCTTTGAATTGGAAACCGTCAGTCAACGGTTTTTAAGGGGGTCCCTCTGCATGCTGAAAACGCCAGAAAAGGTTAGGGGGCACTCTTGACTTTAATCTCTTAACAGAAAGCAGTTATTCATAAATATAAGAAGGTACAATCTAACTTTGCGTTTAAATGCAAAATACACTGAGTAAGGAAGGTGGGGGGGGCGCTCTTTGCAAATTGAAAAACAACAAGAAAAAAGCAAGTGAAAAAATGTAGGGGGCGCCATCCACTATACACTCCCCAAGTATTAGATCTATGCAGTAAAAGTACCAAAAAAACAGTACGGTACCAGCATTTTAGGATTTTTGGCACAGGAAGTAAATGTCAGCTTTCCTCTCTCCCCACCCCATTGCTTCAACGTGATCAGAACTTCACGGGGGACCCCGCACCACCACCCTCACCTTGGCGCGATTGGGATTTCATGACTTCAAAAGCGAAGTGGTGTGTACTGAGCTCCGATGGTGTGGCGCATCAGAGGGGTTGGAGTGAGACGGTTTAGGGGGCGTGGGGGGGGCTGTGTGTTTCCAAAATTATGTTTCGGTAAGGAGGTCCGAAATTTGCCAGCGGTGACAAAGTCAGAATTTTAGCACCGAGTAAACAAAACACTAACTCAAAACGAGGTACAAGGGGAGGTCAGCGTGATCCTGTGAACTGAAGACGCTCAGTCAGAGGGGTTTTGGCGCTCTGTGCTTTGCAGCACGTAAAACACAACACCATCAGCTATGAAGATTTTTGCCATTTGTCTCACTTGACATTCAAAAGGCATTTCAGTTTCAAGCCCATTTTTATTCCACTTTGGTTTGCCTCAAAAAGACACATTTAGTGACATACTTAGCCATGTTTTTAGTTCTATTTTAGTCACTGCGGCCTCGGGACTGGGTTAGGCAGCCTTGACATGGTTAGGTTTTAAGCCATTCGTTACCTTGGTAACCATGGGGAATGGGGAATTCCCGAACCCCCTCCCCACCCCACCCGTTCAGGGAGTCTGTGTGGGCGCCCACTCCACTCACAGCTGGAGTTAATGGGCCTCACCACAGTTTCTTTCTAGAACGCAAAGCTCAGGGGCACAAAGGCAGGGGAGGCTCTTATCAAACACAACAGACACGTCTGGGAGGGTCCTGGAGGGGGCTGATAGATGGACAAAGCGCCCGTTTACGCTCTCTTTCAAAAAAAAAAAAAATACAATGGGAACCTTGAATGCCTTATCTGGGATACACGTGGCCTTGATCAGACATCCCCATCCCCATGTCTAATGGACAGTTGTGTTCAAAAGTAATAGCAGTGGGACATCACTAACCTGGTCAGTCACTTGTTTAGGGTAGAAATTATATTCCTAAGTGGCAAATAATTTACTAGAAGGTGTAGCAGAGTAATAAAAAACCAACAGTGCCAACAGTCATGACAGGCCTGCTGCGGATTCTGTGTCACCGAGTCATTAACTCTTCGAGGGCTGAATATTTCTCTGTATTATATAAAAAAAAAAAAAATCCTGCGACAAGACGAGACTTTTTAGAAGATTTTATCAAGTCCCGCAAGTTGAGACTTTGGCCACGAGATTTTTTTTTTTTTCCCCCTCTCAACCATATTCAACCACGCCCACAGTCCTCTCACCTCTCCATTGGTGTGAATGCTTTTGACAGACACAGTTTCTGCTCTCACCGCTCTAATCAATTTTAACGTTTTCCTCACTTTACGTTCCCAATTAAAGAAGACGTATTGTGTCCAAACCTTGTTGAAGAATTTTATCCCGAAGGGTTATCAACAGAAGAAGTGAGTACACAGGCAATCCTAGCACCGAGAAACGAAGTGAAATGAATTAACGTGAAAATTGTCGATCGGTTACACGGCAAATTGTTTAAATGCGTCTCAATAGACTCTGCTGAAACAGTTGGTGGTGATGGTGCGGAAGATGAAAACATCAACTTATAATATCACGAACAATATCTACAACCATTTATATCATCTGCTCTTCCACCGACTGAATTACTGTTGAAAGAAGGACGTATCGTAATGTTATTGTGTAATTTACGTCCGAGTGAGGGTCGAACAACTCTGACATGTAAAATATTAACAGGCAACAAAAAAGGTAATGTAGTCCATCTAACATTAGACACCACAGGAGATCCTGATATGACATTTGAATTAAAACGTTTACAGTTTCCCGTAAGAATAGCTTTTGCAAAGACAATTAGAAAATTATATCTTGCCGGAAGAAGGGGCCCGAGTTGCCTCGAAAGCTTGCATATTGTAATCTTTTTAGTTAGCCAATAAAAGGAGTCATTTTGCTTGGCTTTTCTCTACATTCATAATGGCCAACACAGTACAACACCCTAGTACTACAAGTCACTGGGACAAACATTCGAAAAAGTCGGTGTATTTAATAGAGACAAAAAAACGAAATTCACTCACGGGCAGTTATACATAGCACTGTCACAATGAAAGTCCAAAACACAGAATCAAAATTCAATGGGATTTTGACGAAAAGTTAATAAAAAAAAATTGTTTCTACTGAAGTTTTACAGTAAGAGTGTAAGTTTAAAAAGCATCTGCGTGTTAATTTCAAATCTAAACAGAATGAAAACGTATAAAACGCAACAAATACCTCTAAAGCAACATGAAAACAATTTACTTTCAAATTATTATATTTTACTCTTTTTTTTTTTTTTTTAATATGGTTAATTACTTGCTGTAATGTAAAATAGTTAGGTCTATTGTGCATATGTAACAATTCCCATGAAAATAACAATCAGTTTAAATTGTACAATCCGGATTCTCATACGCGACTCTGGTCTCTCGCCAGATGTCGACGCCATTTTAGAGGTCGTTTGCTCTTCGCTACTGACGCACGCGCAGGGAGTCGAGGTCAAATCAACAGAGCTACTTAACTTACCAAACTAAAACGTAAGGGTGAGCTTTGTCACAGTTTACCGCCGATTACCGTCCTCGATCCCTGAATTTCGACAAAAGTGCCGCTGCCGTGGTAAACATCCCGCACCTTTCCGGTTTCAAAGAGGGGAGTCTTATCTTCGCTTAATGACGACCCACCAGTGGCCCTTAGATCTCACATCATGAAGGCCGTGGAGAGAGTCTTTAGGGGTCCACATGTGAAAGGCCAGCTGAATCCTCCGTTTGACTATCAGACCAGAACATAAGAAATCTGACAATGTTATGGACCCAGCATGATTTTCTCTGTCGTATTTGAAGCTGAATAAGAAACATGAGGGATTAATCCCACCGCTGACTCAAATATCCCAGCAACTTCAGATTACCAACCCATTTTTAGTCTAAACTCAATCATTTTAGCCTACTTTAGATAGAGAGAGAGAGAGAGATACTTTATTAATCCCAAGAGGTAAGTCACATACTCCAGCAGCAGCATACTGATAAAGAACAATATTAAATTAAAGAGTGATAACAATGCAGGTATAACAGACAATAACTTTGTATAATGTTAACGTTTACCCCCCGGGTGGAATTGAAGAGTCGTGTAGTGTGGGGTCTCCTCAGTCTGTCACTGGAGCAGGACGGGGACAGCAGTCTGTCTCTGAAGCTGCTCCTCTGTCTGGAGATGATCCTGTTCAGTGGATTCTCCCTGATTGACAGGAGTCTGCTCAGCGCCCGTCGCTCTGCCATGGATGTCAAACTGTCCAGCTCCGTGCCTACAATAGAGCCTGCCTTCCTCACCAGTTTGTCCCTCTTCTTTATGCTGCCTCCCCAGCACACCACCGCGTAGAAGAAGGCGCTCGCCATAACTGTCTGATAGAACATCTGCAGCATCTTACTGCAGATGTTGAAAGACGCCAGCCTCCTAATGAAGTATAGTCGGCTCTGTCCTCTCTTACACAGAGCATCAGTGTTGGCAGTCCAGTCCAGTCCATCATCCAGTTGCACTCCCAGGTATGTACAGGTCTATACTATACTATTCTATACTAAATACTACACTTTACAGTCAGTACACACAGAGAGGCAGTGTCACTCTGGCTGTGATGGCGCAGTGACAGATCTTCAGACATGGAATGCGCATTTAATTCCCACCCATTACATTTCACTTTTCTCTCCCCCAACTCCAGTCCTGGAGGGCCGCAGTGGCTGCAGGTTTTCATTCTAACCCTTTTCCTAATCAGCCAGCAGGTTTCACTGTGAATTAACTCTTTTTCCCTTTCATTTTCATAGCCCCGTTTTTAAGGATTCAGTCCTCTGAATTGATTGGTTTCTTCATTAAATGGCAGCCAAGCAGAAATGAGACGTGAAAGAAGCCGACGGATGACCAGCTAAATTGTGACGTCAAACTCCAGCCAATATCACTCCAACCAGTTTCTTAATGAGAAGCCAATTCTTGCTGTTAATTAAACCCATTATTGAATATTAGGACTTGTTGCTGCTCTTATTCTGCCACAGCAGACTGCCGATTTTCTGTTTTTTTTTCTTTTTCTTTCCCCCTAAGACCACCGTCAAGATGTTTTGCTGACCTGAGCAGAACAACATGACCGAGATCCTTGACTCCTCTTTAATTTTCGTGGGAGCTGGTCAGGTGTCAAACAATAATGAGACATGACCAGCTCACCTGTGCCCATCACACAATATCTGAAAATAAAGATAGGTGTCGGTGATCTTCAGTAAAGCCGACTCTCAGGTCACCAAAACATCTTGATGGTGTTATTAGAAAAAAAACAGAAAATCAACAGTTTTGGAAATGTGTGCTGTGGCAGAATGAGAGCAGCAACAAGTCATGGAATTAAATAACGGGCTTAATTACCAGTAAGAACCGGCTTCTCATTAGGAAACTGGTTGGAGTTTGAAGGGAGCTGGGGAGTCTCTTTTAGGCCAACTAGCTAAGATGGCTCTAAATCCAGCAGCGCGAGTTCAATTTTGAGTGAAAAGGACGTGTAACTGAGAGACGGACACTCGCATGAATGACCCACCACTTGCCACCATCCTGAGCTGGACAAACAGAGTAGAAAATGGATGGGTGGTCAATTATGGAGAAATATCTTCTAAAGAAAACAGCCGATTCCATTTTCTGACCAACATGCCACACACGCATGTGACGCATCCTCTCTCGGACATGCCAAAAAGCAAAAAGAGAAACGCTTGGATAAGAAAGCCAGGGTGAGGATTGATACGACTTGTCGATGAAGAAAGCTGAAGGGCAACCCATCAGTTCAAATACAACTGGAAGAATCAGTCAGAACAGTAGGGGGCACTCCAAGTCTTATTTACTAAAGAAAGAACACCAAGAAAGTAAGTTTATGGGGAAAGGCACTGACACAGTTTAAAAAAAAATAACTGAAGGGGCAGCCGGCTGGACTCCATTCATTTTGAGAGAGAGAGAGAGAGAGAGAGGAAGCAGGGGACAATTACCTAAACAGACACATTCATCAGGTCACAGGGTCACCATGACATCAGCTCTTTTGAGCTCGCCCACGGGCTGGCTGCTCCACCCCACCCCCACAAGCCCCCCCCTCCCACACATGACATCAGCACATTTCAGTGAGCCGGAATCCTGGATACAACCCAAAACCAAAGGAAGCTTAATGGAAGCTGCACCCAAATCTTGAAGAACAACAAAAAGATGTGACCAGATGGCCTGTCCCTGTAAAATGTTTCCTTTCACTTCCTTATCCCACCAGCCATCTTAAGACTTGAGCCCGGCCTCCAGGACACACACACACACACACCGGACAGTGTAACCCCCCTCCAGAGATCACGGGACAAGACGACTTCACACCAGTGACCTGCACGCTGCGTTCTAAAACTCAATCATAAGAGGCGACTCTTTAAAAGAACAAAAACAAAAAAAAACATCAGGTATGTGCAGTTTGTGTCACCTAGTGACTATGACATTAACCCTTTACCCAGCGGCCTACCAGTACTGTTCACTACAAACTAACTTGACCTTTGACATGCAATCATAAAAAAATAAGGAAAAACACTGCAACATACAAATTTAAAAAAAAAAAAAAAAAGTGTGGCATTTATACATATATATTGTGGCGGATGTCTGTGGCCCTTGCCCATCCAGGATGCCTCTTCTGTATATGATCCGGGGGAACAGGCATGTACCTCCCTGGGACAGTAGATGGCAAAAGGGTGGTAGTGGTGCCTCAGATTCCTGCAGGGCTTCATGGGAGATGGACTTCTCTATGACCCTGTTGGGATCTGGGAGTGCCACGAGGGGGTGCCGCAGTGGTTCCCGAGCCCATGTGGGCAGTTCTTCCGCCACACCAACAAGTTCAGCCGGAAATGGGTCAAACACCACCTGGAGCACTTCCGAGTGGGCCATAAAAAGGAGTCAGCAACCACCACTCTGGAAGCCAGAGTCGGGAGGGGGGAGACAAAGCTTGCCGGAGAGGAGGAGAAAAAGAAGAAGAAGAAAAAGTATTGTGTGTGTTTAGTGCTTGTGGGAACGGGGAAGACAGGTGTCTGTCAGATGGTGTTCGGACTCGCAATGTAGAGAGAGAGACGTGGTGAGGCACAAAAATAACCAGATAGGTTAAAAAAAAAAAAACAATTTCTTGATGGCTTCCATCATTCCAAACATTATCACCTTTATACTCCTCCTCCCGTCTCTACACTGCTCCATACGCATCTTCCTTTAATTGAAACAGTACTGGAAGTCTTGTTGCTTGAGGCTCCTCAACACTTCACTTCATCCATTGAATAAAAATGTGTTCCCTTCAGGTCCCCTTTTGATTTTTGGGAACAAGTAAAAAAAAAAAAAAAATCACAGGGACCTAAATCGGGCGAATAGGGAGGATGATCGAGGGCAGGAATGTTTTTCCTCAGTGAAAAACTGCTTAACGGAAAAAGAGAAAATTTGCAAGAAACTTGATGTCAATTCGCCGTTTGATTTTCCCCACCCGACATTATTGCAGCAATTCACGTAGCGATTGTTGTGCAAATACTGACTGGGCTCTTCACAGGATATACCCAGCCGGTCGGCGTGTAGGAGGAGATAGAGTTCTAAGATTCACGTCTGGCCGACCTCCAGACGGTTTTCCAGGAAAGCCCCAAGCCCAGTCCGGTTATTTTTGTGTCTCTCCTCGTATTTCTATCAGAAAGTAAGCAAGGAATACCCACCACCATCAACTGACTGTGTCAAGCTAGAGTTCGTTACGTAATTAATCAGGATTCAGATTGCACAAATATGGAAACGCAAGCCTGCAATATGGCGGCCAAGCATTCTGGGGTGGTGCCCACTATGGAAAGGCGCCATTTAAACATCACAAGAATCCATCCATCTCCAACCACCATGTGAACGTGAGATTTCAAAACCCACCTATCCTCGTGTTACCAAAATACAGAAGCAACTGTACTGTACCTGTAAAGCATGCTGGGGCGATGGCCACCATCAAGGCACTACAGAACATCTCACGGAGGCCAATCATCATTACTAACTGACTGGGTCACCCCAGAGATCGTTACATAATCCATCAGGGCTGAAACTGAAGAAATTAAGAAAAAAATCGTCTGTTTGCAATGTACTTGTATAGAACACTAGGGAGGTATACGGTGTTGAAAGGCGCTATATAACACAGCAGGTAATAATCACCACCACCAAATGACTGTGCAACTCCAGAATTTGCTATCTAATCCATAAGGACTCAAACTGCAGCAATACAGAAACACCTGCAGTGAACATGTGATGTGATTTTTTTGGGGTTTAGGGGTGTTCACTAGGATCGACTCCAAAACCTGCAAATCAAACGCTACCTAAACTAGGAAGCAACTGCACTGTATCGGTTAAGCATGCGAGGGTGGCAGCCAGTATCTAAAAGGCACCAGAACACACATTACAGGACCCCTTTTTAGTTTTCGAAGGGCTCGTTTATACTTCACGCTCAGAACGCAGACTCATCAAGGCTGCCACGCGTTCCCAGGGTTCATCTGAACCGTCCACTGAGCAGGTCCTCAGAAATTAACGCGTCGCGTGCCGCGAGTTGCAGTACTCACAAAAAGACGGGGGGGCGTAGTGTGATAAGAGCCGGAATGTGAGGTGAGAGTCTCTGTCTACTATCTACAGGTGACAGAAAACCGCTTACGGGATCGGTGTGTGCGCTGCGATGTTTGATGAATTGTTCGATGGGGTGAAGCAAAATGCTGACATACAGATGCATTCGTGCTGCTTTTATATTCAAGCGTCGCATATTCCCGATCGTAATGACACGATTCATTTTAAAAGTCTCAAATACCATCTTCTGTGCCGTCTTTTTTTCTGGGGCTTCCATCCGGTCCTGACAGCAACGAATCACCACACAGAGCACATTAAATACAGTGGTACCTCTGGTCACGACCGTAATATTAATTTTCATTTTTTTCCTTTTTTTCATTTTTATTACTATTTAAATATTGGTTTTTTTTGTATCAGTATACTGCTGCTGGATTATGTGAATTTCCCCTTGGGATTAATAAAGTATCTATCTAATTTGTTCCAAAACTCTGGGCGCGACCCGAACGTAATTTCCCCATAAAATTGTATGTAAATACAATTAATCCATTCCAGACCATACGAACTGTATGTAAATATTATATATTTTTTTAAGTACAAAAATAGTTAATTATACCATAGAATGCACAGTTTAATAGTAAACTAAATGTAAAAACACAGAGAAACCCTTGAACAACAGAGAAAACTAACATTGTAAGAGTTCATGCTAGACGCTTACGAACCGCTCGCTGTAAACAAAAAAAATGAAATGCCACTTCTCTTGCAAAACTTTTCAAACCATCCTCTCCTGGCTTTAAATCCCTCACCTTTGCCACTCGAAGGAGGATTTTTTTTTTTTCCCAGCAAATCGCCATGAATCTTACGCGACCCCCTGCAAGGTGCTTCTCGTTCAACCACACTAGCAACAGTTTTTCCACCTCTTCCAGCACTTGAGGCCTCTGCTTGGTTGGCATTGTAACTCCTTTTGCAGCATCAGCTGCTTTGTTAGGCCCTGTATAGGCAAACAAAAGAAAATGGAAAACGAAGAATGGGAAATCATTGGCGCTTATGAACACGCGTAGGGAAACTGGCCGCCAGTGTTTTTGTTCACCACCAGAGCGTGTGGTCGTGAACAGATGCAAACTTTTGGTCGTAACCCGATTTGTGCGTGACCAGAGGTTCTACTGTATACGATATTCCAACTCTCTGCACATTTACAACCCTTAGATTTATACTTGATACCACTTTCATGATGAAATGCATTAAAGTATGTATGTTGCATTTTGCAGATAGGTCGTTAATTTCATTTAAATAATGAATACTGTTAATTACGCACATGGGGGCGACACGGTGGCGCTAATGTCTCGCAGTAAGGATTCACATCGCTGGTATTCCCTGCCTGGAGTTGACGTTTTCCTGCTGGGTTTCCACAGTGGGCTCCAGTTTCCTTCCAAAGATATGAAGATTTGGCAACACTAAAATGACGCCAGTCTGTATGCGAGTGCTTGTATTCACCTTGCAATGACCTGATGCCCCGTCCAGGGATTGTTTCTGCCTCGCGCCCAATGCTTGCTGGAATGGGCACAGCCCTGGATTGATGGATTTAACCATTAACATCCTTTTCAGAGATATTGCGGCAAGGTGTCCTCGGAATGTAATGGATGTTCCAGGCAATTCACAACACAGCGAAGCCGAACCTGTTCTCACCGTGATGATATCTCACACTGCCACCTGGTGGACTCCTCCAGATTTACGTAAAGTACAAACGCAAGTACAGGGTGACACAGAAAAATGGGAACTTTTGACATGTTGAGATGTTGCAATCTTTTGTTGCACCTGCATTAAACAATTTTCCACAACTTCACAAAACCTGGTTTCAACAGGATGGTGCGACATCGCACACTGCAAGGCAATCAACGGCAACTGTGCGAGAATTGTTTGGTAACCGTATCATCTCAAGATTCGGTGACATTCCCTGGCCCTCAAGATCACCGGATTTGTCCATTTTGTGATTTTTTTCTTGTGGGCCTACCTTAAGAGTCGGGTCTACACGACTCGGCCAAGGACACTGAATGAGTTGAAACAAAGAATTCAAGACGAAATTCCTGGTATCCCAGCCGAGATGTTGCAGTGATCAACGGGGAACCTCAACAGCAGATTGGAAGAATGCATACGTACAGGAGGACGCCATCTACAGGACGCATTTTCAGACATTGATAATTTGGATTACTGTCTCTTAAATGGCAAGTTGTAGTGGTTCAATTGCTGTCAATAATTTTTTTTTGTTGGATTTCTTCTATTTTTATTGGGTTTTTCAAAAGCTCCCGTTTTTCTGTGTCACCCTGTATAAACAGTACAACGCTTGTGCAGCAGGAGCGTCCGCTGAAGCAGGCGTCGCGTCATGTAAAGTATAAACCTGGCCTAAACCATAACCACCACACACACACACACACAATACTTAATCAAAAAATAACAATAAAATGGTAAAGCATACTTAGTTGGCGACTACTGTCAAAAGGCACTATATAACATTACAAGAATCAGTCCCCACCATCAACTGACCAAAAGTCCTCACTCTGCCTAAACATTGAAGCAAATGCACAGTACCTGTGAAGCATGCTGGGGTGGGATTCGCTGTCAAAAGGTACTATAAAACTATTAGAAAACAAATCAGATTAGCAAAACTCGAAAAGTACAAAGCACCGGTATCGTGCTTAAAATTCATACTGGGATGGTGTCCACAGACAGACACAACATAGCATTAGAAGAAACAGTCCGCCCCCCCCCCAGATAATTAAATAATCCACCAGGTCTCCTATGGTACATCTGTAAAGAAGGTTGGGCTGGTGTTCACTATCCAAAGGCACTATAATACATCACTGTCATTAAATATTACATTTCAGTCATTTAACCCAAAGGCCGTCACGTTGTAGAGATAAAACCCAAATGCAACAAAAGGCACTAATATAACATCACGGTGGCCACTTAACTCCAAGTGGTCACTTAATCCACCAGAACTTAAACTGTAAAAATATAGAATTAATTGTAGCGTACCTGTGGTGGGCCGGTGTCCACTATTTAAAGGCGCTATATAGCATGACAAGTATCATCATCAACACGGCCCAACTGTGTGACCCCAAATTTATCACTTAAACCAACCAGACTTATGTGGACAGATGGCGAGGACCACTGATCTCCTGGATCAGTTCTCCCCTTTTGACGGTCACCCTGATGTTTTTTCCACTTAGCCCACCAGGCCGTACAAAGCAGGAGGGGGTGGTGCTCACAGCTAAAAGGCACTATATAACTCACTGTGCAACCCTGAGTCACTTGTAAAATTAAAAGACCTTCACACTTAAATAATAAAGAACTGCGGTGCACCTGTAAAACACTTTGGGATGAGCGTCATTACCATAAGGCACTACATAATATTAACAGAACCAAACTCCACTATCAATTTGACAGCAAAGTCCTGAAGCCCAAAAATCCTCACACTGCAGGAATACTGAAGCAAACGCATTATACCAATTAAAGCTTGTGTGGTGGAAGACACAAGAAATCTTCAAACTGTAAAAGAAAAAAAAGGAAGCATGTTGAGATTGTGTCCGCCATCAAAAGGCACTATATAACCTTATTAAGGCACACATTTAACAGCAATGGCTCACAAGTCACTCATGTAACCAACACAGATTCAAACTGTAGAAATATGGAAACACCCGCCTGCAGTGTATCAGTTAGAGTGCTAATGAAAGGCACTATACAACATTAAAAAGACAGATTCACACATCGAGTGGTGCGAGTTAGGGAGTGTGCACTTGAGTTAACTCTCCGGGGCTTACGCAGCAGCAGGACTGAAACATTTCTCTATCTGGTGGGAAAGCACTATACTGTATATAGATGGATTGTTAATAGCTCTACTATAATAGTGCTCAAAAAGCGCTGCCCCCTAGTGGCTAAGATCATAATCTATTAAAAATAAAGCTGGAAGTAACAGTACTGCACTCTTTTGTCTGACTTAAGCTTGAGTACAACAACAACAACAACATGTATTTATATAGCGCATTTTCATACAAAAGATGTAGCTCAAAGTGCTTTACAGGATGAAGGAAGAGAAAGAAAATATATATATATATATATAAATAAATATTAGGCAAGACTAATTAAAACAGAATAAAAGTAAGGTCCATGGCCAGGGAGGACAGAAAAAAAAAAAAAAAAAAATAAAAACATGCCAGACGGCTGGAGAAAAAAAAAAAAACCTGCAGGCCACGAGACCACCCTGCCCCTTCTAAGCATTCTACCTAACATAACTGATCCCAATCAGTCCTCATTGCTTATCATTTTAGGCTTCACGTGGAAGAATTTGATGATGTTCATGTGGACCTCTGGCCTTCAATCCATCAATGTAGGTTAGGAAGAGCAAATCAAGTTCATCATCTGCAATGTGTCTAAGGCTGATCAAGCACATCGACCCCACATAGAAGTGGGAGAAGAGGAAGAGAGCACATGTAAAAAAGCAGGTTGGGGTGGTGTCCACTATTAAAAGGCACTATATGACATCATTAGAAACAGACATCAACTGATTGGGCCAACCCAGAGTCTGTTACATAATCCAGCAGGATATAAAAATGTTGAGATATGGAAACAGCTGACTGCAATGCACCAGTAAAGCATGTTGGGGTGGTGCCCGTTATCAAAAGGCACTATATAGTATAAGAAACCTTCTCCACCATGACCAAGAGTTTGAATAACTCAAGATAAGAGTTTATTACCAGGTGTGTAATTTGCCCCGGAGAGAAGCATTGCCTACACAAAAAAAAAAATGTGTGTAAGTGGCACCGACGAGACAAACGTGGGATCAGATAAACACAGAGGACCGCAGCCGCAAACAGGACGATGGATTATGAGGCTAACGTGTGTGGTCTGTGGGGAGGCTCCAACAGGCCTTTCAGAGCTGCATGTGTCCAAGTCTGCAGGCCTATCATCCCCATTTCATGTGATCAGAGTACAGAATTTGCCTCAGGGGTGGTGGGGAGTTGATTTGTTGAAGGCTGAACACTCTTTCCTACATTTACATTTTTTTTTTTTTTTAAAAAAGCACACCCACATTTAATCCCTTTACTGAACTGGTGGGCCTTTTGTCTTTGTTTGCCTCACATACTCTACATGTGAAAAAGTAAGTACACCCCATGAAATGCCCCCATTTTTTCACAAATGTGGACATATACAGATTTGATTTTCATTTAAACTGTATATATAGATAAGGGTGACGTAATATACCAAACATTACTCTTCATTTATTTTAATTATACAAAAGACAAGAAAATAAAATCACAAATGCAAATTTCACATGTGGAAAATGTAAATGCACCCGTACATTTAGGACTACCTCAGATGCCTCAAATTAGAAATCAGGTGCAAACAACTAGAAAGCAGAACATATGAGGCTGAAAGAAGTCTACCATTAGAAAGCGGCTGCACAAATTAGATCTGCTTGGGAGGTGTGCCAGGAGGAAACATTTGCTGTCCAGACAGAACATCGGGGCGCAGCCAGGACTTCTGGAACGACGTGCTCAGGATAGACAGCATTTGATTAGAAGAACTTGATAGCATCTGTAAAAACAGTGGAGGAAATATTGTGGTTTGGGGCTGCTTTCCAGCATTAGGGCCTGGTCAAATCATCATCACACAATCCACTAGGAATTGTACCAGAGGGTGCGTAAGGATAACGCGTGACCCTCTGTCTGAAGAACAAAGCTCAACCGACAGTTACCTTTCCAACATGACCCTAAGCAAACCAGGAAATCCACCAAGGAGTCACTGAAGACAAAGAAACGGAGGGTTCTGGAATGTCCAAGACCCTGCTGGGGGATTTGAAATGGGCTGTGCATGCATGACACCCCTCAGACACAGCAGAGCTGAAAGGAGGTTTGAGAAAAACACTTTCCCCTAGCTGATGTTAAAAGTCCGGTTGACAGTTATAGGAAACACTTGTTTGAGGAGACAACAGCAGCCGTTAGAGCCAAGGGGTGACTTTACCACCATGATGGAAATGGCATATCTGTTCACTTGTTATTAGATAAATCATTGCAAAAAGAAATTTCCACCAACCCCCATTTTACAACTTCTTTAACTAAAGATAACCTTTTAAACGAACATCAGATCTTGATTGGTCAACATCTTCTTTCGGCTGCTCCCGTTAGGGGTCGCCACAGCGGATCATCTTCTTCCAAACCTTCCTGTCCTCATCATCTTGCTCTGTTACACCCACCACCTTCATATCGTCACTCACCACATCCATAAACATTCTCTTAGGCCTTCCTCTTACATGGTAGCTGTATCACATGGTTTATAAAAAAAAAATAATAAAAACCAAGCACGTCATGGAGTGCACTTACTTTTTCACATGACTGTACATAAAAAAAAAAAAAAAAGACACAGCACAAGCAAAAATTTACTTTTGATAGAAAACAGCTGCATAACCATTTTCTGACATTTTCTGAACAGTTCAAAGTTAGCCCGAGCTGGGGTTCTTTAATTATTTCCACACCGGAGACGTCCCTTAATTGCATCCAAATAGAAGTAGTAAAAGTGATGACTCAGATTCATGAATGAAAAGAATTCTGTGGCGTTTCATCGCGTGCTTGCTGGGCAAAAAGGTCTTCCTCGCCCTTGTCAAACTTTTCTTCTAATTTTAACAAGCATCAATATCCATTAGCAAAACCTTCTACCTAAAATCTGTTTCATCTTTACACACAGGATGCTCGGGGGCTCGTGGAAGAACCGGACACGACAGAAACCATGATAAGGAGAATGAAGTCATAGCTGTGGACAAAACAAAGAGTTGCTGCATTCCTGGGTGGGCATTTCGGGGGCTTGCACAATGTTTTAGGGGAAATAAAAAAACTAAGTTACGTTTCATTACATCTGCCAGGGATAATGTTAAGAACTACTAGCATATGGGTCGACTTCCCCAGGGCCCACTTACACCCCAGATGCAAGGTGTCCACGATAATTTTGTTTCCTAAAATGTCGAGGGTATTTACACACATATCGTATAGTGTAGTGAATATGAAAGGTTA
Organism: Polypterus senegalus; assembly: GCF_016835505.1. Taxonomy (NCBI): domain Eukaryota; kingdom Metazoa; phylum Chordata; class Cladistia; order Polypteriformes; family Polypteridae; genus Polypterus; species Polypterus senegalus. Next base: position 160,059,409 of record NC_053166.1, on the reverse strand, counting down.
ATAAGCAAAGTCGTTATACTGAGATGTGTAATCAAAGTGCTGGCGTCCCGTCCAGAGTTGCTTCCAGGGACCGTACCCATGGCCATGACTTAATAGAAAAGGTATACAAGAACTTCCGAGTGTCAACATGTATTATATAATTAGCGTATCACCCTCCACCTGGGACCTTAACAGGGAACCTTCGCTCAACATCCAGTAACGTAAAGGTGAACAGCGGACTACACGTTTTCCTCATGGGGCCTAGCAGGCAACTGCGCGAGACAACAAGCCAAGGCGACGGCGTCGGCAAACAATCACAAGAAAATGTTTTACCCAGAAAGGATCAGAGCCGTCCAGGCTGCAGAATTCATCGAGCCCCATGGCTATCAGCAGAGCGCTGTCGCTACCACGAGTGGAAGTCCAGCTCCCCCTTCAACTTCATGTCCCGACTTGCCGAACCAGAGAGTAAAAATACACCACTTCACGCGTCCCTAATAGACTTGCTTTTGCTACCGGCCTGCCGAGGATTAAAAAGACACCGGCGTCGTGTTCTGAGCAAGGGAGGGAAGGGAGACGACTTGTCATTTTTCTAACCAATCATTTACGCAGATTGCATGACGTCATTCACAGTTCTCGTCTTTTCATTGGGTAGTCATTCTTTACCGACTTACCCCCGTCCCAGTCAATGCCCCTAAGGCGGATTCGTCCAGTCGCTTAAAATGCCCGCCTCCTTTACTATCTGCGAACGCCTCTCCGTCACGCCAGTCGACCCGCCTTTTTGAAGAACTTCGAAGACGCGCTTTCTGGCACGTGAGTGAAGATGCCTGAGCTCGACCGGTCGAAGTATCCTACCGTAGTTTATTTAAATGGCAGATACGGTATATACACCCTATATGTTACACCCATCCGTTTATTGTAAGTCGTAACGTTATACCATATCATCATTTAACATGTTGTATTTAGAAGTCTTCTATCAAATTTATGGAAATGCTAACATTTCTCAATTTATTCTATATGCATCATTTAATGCCCGAAAGAGACACAACCGTGCATGGATACAATGGCCTGTACAAGATTCAAAGTCACACATGCAAAAATGTTGACAGTAAATACCTATGCAGAAAACTGTAAAAATGTTGGTCTGCGCATGCGTAGTATCAGTGAGTAGATCATTTCGATCGGTAGGTTGTTTCGTCAGAACACCGGTTCTTCTTCGCTGGCCTTTTGCATAGCATAGCGCTTATACAACAATGTCACAGGCTTTGAGTTCAACCATTTGCCAAATGATCGATTAGTGCTTTAGATTGGAAAGATCCTTTCCACATTTTTTTTTCATTTTGCCAGTTCAGAAATAATGAGTGTTTTATTCCTTGGTTTCAAAATATGAATTATGCTTTCTCATGACTTACTTATTCCTCCCGTGGGCTGCCTCTATACCTGTTTCTCATGCAACTCAGTCAATATAACTGACTCAAGTCCTGTGCAACATAGCACAATGTCTGGTTGGAGAAAAGTTCTTTTAATCTCAGTGGGAAACTGAGGCTTCCTGTCAAGGCCCACTCTCATATTAATAATAATAATAATAATAAAATAGGTCACTGTCCTGTTCCACTGACAGACTAAAGAGATCGTTCCTCCCCCACACTATGCGACTCTTCAATTCCACCCGGGGGAGTAAATGCGAACATTAATTTTATTTTAATTCTTTTCATTTTTATTACTATTTAATTTAATATTGTTTCTTTGTATCAGTATACTGCTGCTGGATTATGTGAATTTCCCCTTGGGATTAATAAAGTATCTATCTATCTATCTATCTATCTATCTAATAATACATTTTATTTGAAAGCACCTTTCAGAACACTCAAGGACACTGTACACAGTAAAAATAATAATAAAAGTAAGAAAATAAAAAGCAGGCAAAAGAGCAGGTAATTTACAAGATCATAAAACATAAAACAGTTCCAAGATAGGAAACTGGAGAAAGTTATGTGGGATAAGCTATTTTGAATAGGTGAGTTTTTAGTCTAGACTTAAAAGAGAGAAAGAGGTGATGTTTCTTATTTCAGGAGGTACGGAATTCCAAAGTCGAGGAGCAGAGCAACTGAAAGCCCAGCTCCCCATAGTGGCAAGACGGGGGACAGGGACAGAGAGAGAAAGAGAAGAAGAGGATCTGAGACACCGAGATGGGATGATGATCTGTACCAAATCAGAGAGATATGGAGGAGAGAGATGATGAATAGCCTTAAATGTATACAGAAGTATTTTAAAATGAATGCGATATTTGACCGGAAGCCAATGGAGCTGCTGGAGAACAGGAGTGATGTGGTGAATAGAAGGGGTCCTGGTGATGATACGGGCAGCAGAGTTCTGAACACGTTGAAGCTTATGAATTGATTTTTGAGAAAGACCAAAAAGAAGTGAATTACAATAATCAAGCCGAGAAGTAACAAGGCTGTGAACAAGAATGGCAGTGGCCTGTGGAGTAAGAAAGGAACGGAGACGATTGATGTTACGCAACTGGAAATAAGCAGACCGAGTGACATTATTGATGTGTGAATTAAAAGACAGAGTACTTTTTCAAGGATGACACCCAAACTTTTCACACATGGGGAAACAGAGACCGGCAAGTTATTGATAGCAATAGAAAAACTATTAGTTCTGGATAATGTTGATTTAGAGCCTACCAGGAGAAGCTCTGATTTATTGCTGTTGAGTTTCAGAAAGTTACTAGATGATAGGATTGGTGCTCATCGAGGGATGTTCTGTCGTCCATCTCCTGATCTAATGAAGCAAATCAACAGTTATTTATGTGCTGGATGAGTTCCTTTTGCCCCCCTGTCAGCCTGCCTACAAGATCTCTGCTAATACCTGGTCATGCTGCCATATATAGTCACCTTGTGCCAGCGCACCCTTACAGCTTGATAGAACAAGCTGCTGTGTGGGGTTTGGGGCATTACAGGGTGGGCAGTCTTCAGAAGAACTGTATGAAAGACACAGGTTACTGGGAGTAGGGAGAGTGTCATATGTCGATCTTATAAGGAAACTAAGTCTGGCTTGCGGTATCCTCCACTTCAAGATTCAAGAGTATTTATTGTCATTTCATCCATATACAGTAGTACAGCATACAGTGAAATGAAACAACGTTCCTCCAGGACCATGGTGCTACATATAACACAGGACAACGAAGAATCCACGACACATACAGTAACATAAAAGCACATAATATATAACAAGTTGCATGTGAGTCAAATGTGCAAACATGTGCAACATTGCAGAACAGAACACATACTGTATATCAAATATCAGATCGGTCCATGAGTGTTCAGGAATCTAACTGTTTGGGGGGAAAAAACTGTTACACATTCTGGTGGTAAGGGCCTGAATGCTTCGGTACCTTTTTCCCAATGGCAGAAGTGTAAATAGTGAATGTGAAGGGTGTGTTGGGTCATTCACAATGCTGGTGGCTTTGTGGATGCAGCGTGTGGTGTAAATGTCCATGATGAAAGGAAGAGAGACACCGATGACCTTCTCAGCTGTCTTCACTATCTGTTGTGGAGCTTTACAATCCCTGACCATGCACTTGTCATTCCACGTCAGTTCCTTGTTGACCACTCCTTCCTAGTTTGTCCAGCTTGCTTGTTGACTTCCAGTTGTGGCTTTCAGTTTGTAGAGCTCATCTTCCATTTTGGCTATTTCAGAGATCACCAGCTTTTTCCTCTCCTTTCTTGAGGCAGTACATAACAACAGAAGTTAAGCCAAGACCACTTCTTCTTTTCTGAATCCTGTCAACCACTGGTTGGAGCATCAGTCTGCTAACAGCTTGGCCGACAGATGGTATAGCCTTCCACTTACGACCTGTTCTAACCTGGGCCTTTTCATCTTGCACTGATTGATCAGGCATCTGTCTCATCACCAGCCTTGTCTTCTCCTGGCTGTAGCTAAAGCTGATTGACTTTAGTGGCAGTTGAATGCCATTTCTAAAAGCACCATGGTTTGCCGAGCCACTTCCTGATGCACAGTAATTATCGGCCTTGCAATCCATCGTCAGCACTATTGTTGCACAATGGTGCACTGTCTGTCTGTCAGTCTGTCTGTCTGTTGGTCCGCTTTTCACAAGAGAACTACTTAATGGATTTAGATCTTTTTTTTTCTGGAATTTGCTTGAACATTCCAGTTGATTTTGTGACTTCTCTCATTGCGCTAAAAATCATAGTTTGTTTGCAGGAGTGATTTATTCACACAAATCCAAGCGACAGAGGCTGCAGGCCGAGGGGAGAGTGAAGCGTGACATCAGGAGTAGGGAGCCGAGCGGGGTCCTCCTCATTTGTCCTGCTTCACTACTATGCAGGTGGAGCAGCGATGCACAGCTAGTAATATCATATGAATACAATAAAGACAAAACACAATTAAAATTGAATTCATAATAAAATATACAGAATTACAATGAAAAAAAGAAACAAAAGGATTACATAAATAATCCATGAATTTAAGCAGGAGCAACAACCAGTAGACTAACCTGGTACTAAAAATACCCTCGGGGCAGATTTATAAGATCCTCCAGCTCTTCTGTTAGAGGTGCTTGGAATCAGGAGAAGAGTAGAGGGAGGGTGCTGCAGAATTAAAAGGCATAGGAAGAGGAGGAGTCGGAGTCCAGTGTGTTCACGAACGAGAAGTCCAACAAGTCACAAGGAGTAAGTAAAAACTTACTGAATACGTTCACATTGACACGGCAACGTTTCAATTTAAGAAAGGATGACTTCCATGTTTCCAGCTCTTTTTTGACAACAAAATGTTTCTGAAAATAATCGTTTTATCGCAAACATTTCCTGTACTATTTTTCTCGAGATAAGGATGTGTGTTCTGTTTGCTTGTGTGAAAGAATTGTCTTTGTGGAAGGGGTTGTCACATTAATATAGAAGTAAATCAACACAATACCAAGCATGCAGCAGGACAGGTTTACTGTGATTTGTTCTTTTGAGAGGAAACCACACCACAGTGGAGGAAGACAAGCACTGAGTGAAAGCGGCCAGCTGGTCTTCTTTTAAAATGGTCGAATCTCATAATATTGATGCGTCTTTGTTCAAAAATGACACGACTAAGCTCTTTTAAAATGTGTGCAATGTCAAGGGCTGGGATAACTTAATACTATACGATGCATACTCTTGTGGACACTGCTGCTACACAACTAGTGTACTGACTATACTAGTGTGTGTACTTTACGTAAATCTGGAGGATTGTCCCAAGTGTCAATGTGAGGCATCATCACGGTGGGAAAACAACGTTGCGTTGTGAGTTGAAAGAAGAAAGATATTGAAAGATAAAAACTCTGTGCATTCTGATGCTGTTGTGAAGGTGCAAAAAAAGTCACCAAGAGCAACACAGAAGATGGTTATGTGAGACCTTTAAATGTATCGCGTCAATATGTTGGAGAATATGTGACGCTTGCATTGCCTATACGAGAATTGAAGGAAGAAAAGTGTCATGAATACTTCCGGACATCAACATTTAAGTCTGATGATTCACTTCACCTCATTGAACCATTCATCAAACATCGAAGCATGAACATCAGTCCTGATGGAGATGCAATGCGGCTTGCTGTCACACTGTGTTATCTTGCAATGCCCTAATCCCCACTTCATTTCTTGGACATTTTCTACTTTGCATGGATGTACATTATCTGTTTCGAATTTGCTTCCATTTCATTTTTCATGTTTCCACATCCACTTTCCAAGAGCTGACGATTTGATGCCAGCTGTTTTGACAGATTTGTTTGTCACTGTGAAAATGCTGATGGTAAACAATGATGTCACATATGTCACACATGTGCACTTGGGAGACAGTTTACGGACTCAAATAGATGCAGCTACCCACTGAACCAGGGGTTGGCGCTGCCCTCTAACTCTTTTTCCTCTCTCCATGCAGAACAACTGAAGAATCCACACAGTAACATCACTTCTGGTTCCAACCCACAAGACCACACCTCTTCATGATGTCACTTCCGGTTCCAGAATGCCTTTCACCCATGACATCACTTCCTGCAACCTACTATACAGTATATACTGCCTCCATTTCTCTTTTTGTCAGTTCCGTTTTGAACTCTGTCTGTGAAGACATCATTTCCTTTGCGTCTGCTACAGCATATGGGAGATCACCCCCGAACCTTTGACAGTGTTTGTGTTCTTATTTTACACGTACCAAACCCCACACATACCACACATCGCATTCATTTCTGATGCATCAAATGACCGGTTGGAACGTGTGGCAGCCATGATGTGTGCCTGTAAGCGTTCTGAACGTCAGGTATAAACTCGGCTAAAGACTCGGATCAATGCGTGATAATGTTCTTTGCTTGAAAAACAGACGGATTTGGTAAGTTTTTAAGCTTTTATTTTCTGGTAGTGCCCCATTCCCCATTACCCACATTAGAAAGCACCAGTGTGGGCAAAATATTTTCAAAACTTTATAGAAAACGCTTCACTTCAGAACTTCAGAACTGCCAGGTGAAATCAAAGAAGGTGAGTCAATTAACATCTCTCTATTATAAAAAAATATCCTGTAGAGAAACAGTAGGGCGATGAGACGTGATCTTCACGTTAGGATCACGGAAGACACTTAAAAGACCCGTGAGACTAAAGAGATTGGCCACAGAGCGTCTCGCGGGGACCTTAAACTTGAGACTTTGTGCCAAGAGATTGACCCAGGACTGTCTCGCGATGACGTTGAACATGAGATTCTTGCAAGACACGCCCTACTACAACCAAATAAGAGCACAGGGAGCAACATGCTGAGTCGTGTTTTGGCTTTGAGCACACACTGATCCAGGGCTCTCACCGCATATAAAGCGTATAAGGACAATATGTTATAAATGAAACGTAGACAACTAAGCAAAGAAGAAAGCAGCGCGGAGAAAAGAGACTCGAAAGCGCTGGAAAGACAAAAAAGAAAAAGAATAATCAAGGTCAAAATTCAAAAAATAAGGAAAGTAATTATCAGCCCGGAACAAGTGGAATTGAAACAAAAGCAAGTCCAATCGGGACACTGGCGCTATACACATGGAGAGCAGTTAGAGATTATGAAAGCAGTGGAATTCGAAAGGCTCAAAAAAAATAAAGTTGGGGCGATACAAATGTGGAGAAAGTTAAAGAATACGGTGGGATGCAAAAGTTTGGGCAACCTTGTTAATAGTCATTATTTTCCTGTATAAATCGTTGGTTGTTACGATAAAAAATGTCAGTTAAATATATCATATAAGAGACACACACAGTGATATTTGAGAAGTGAAATGAAGTTTATTGGATTTACAGAAAGTGTGCAATAATTGTTCAAACAAAATCAGGCAGGTGCATACATTTGGGCACCGTTGTCATTTTATTGATTCCCAAACTTTTAGAACTAATTATTGGAACTCAAATTGGCTCGGTAAGCTCAGTGACCCCTGACCTACATACACAGGTGAATCCGAGTATTTAAGGGGGTCCATTGTAAGTTTCCCTCCTCCTTTAATGTTCTCTGAAGAGTAGCAACATGGGGGTCACAAAACAACTCTCAAATGACCTGAAACAAAGATTGTTCACCATCATGGTTTAGGTATTGGATACAGAAAGCTGTCCCAGAGATTGAAGCTGTCTGTTTCCACAGTTAGGAACATATTGAGGAAATGGAAGACCACAGGCTCAGTTCAAGTTAAGGCTCGCAGTGGCAGACCAAGAAAGATTTCAGATAGACAGAAGCGATGAATGGTGAGAACAGTCAGAGTCAACCCACAGAGCAGCACCAAAGACCTACAACATCATCTTGCAGCACTAATTATAATATTAAAGGATTAATAAATATCAGAAACATATCAGGAAACCAAATAAAGGTCATCAAGTGAACGACAGACAAAATGTACTATTTGAAAGGATGATGAAATATGCACTGTACCAGGAGATGATTACAAGATCAGCAGATGTCCTGTACAACTGCAAGCGTGGACAGTTGTCAGATACACACAGAGATTTCAAGGGTATAGATATAAGAAGAACAACAGTGCGGTAGAACAGACTTTTATTTCAATACGCCATTTGGGTGTAAGCCAACGAGCCAATCAGAGTAATGTATGCATTCATCAGCACATGAGAGAGAGAAAGGTTAGGAGCACCCGCTGACACAGCGCATTGCTGCACCCACCACATGACAAACCCACTCAGGATCCCAGATTAGGACCCGAGTGCAGCCATGTGACGGTTGACACCTCAGCACCACACTAGTTCAGGTAGAATGGAACAGTGGGAGGTTTTTTATGGTGGCTGGAGTGCCTACATGCAGGGCTGGATGCAGATTAACGTCATACGGGTTTCGGCAATGCATTTATTTTTTGGGGCAGAGTGGTGGATCTGAGGCTAAGGATCTGTGCTGGTATTCAGAAGGTTGCCGGTTCGAATCCCCATCACTGCCAAAAAGAGATCCTACTCTGCTGGGCCCTTGAGCAAGACCCTTAACCTGTAATTGCTCCAGGGGTGCTGTACAATAGCTAACCCTGTGCTCTGACTCCAAGGGGTATGCGAAAACTAACAAATTTCTAATACATGAAAATTGTATAAGGTGAAATAAAGAACAAAAAAAAAATACACAGGATGGAGCAATTTCAGGTTAAGGGCCTTGCTCAAGGGCTCAATGAAGTAGAGTCACTTTAGGCATTTATGGTATTCGAACCGGTGTCCTTCCAATTGCCAGTGCAAATCCCTGCCCAGTCATCAGCACTGTTATGTAAATTCATCCATTTTCCAACCCGATGAATCCAAACACAGGTTCAGGGGGTCTGCTGGAGCCAACACAGGGCACAAGGTGCCAACCCACTGCAGTATGTAAATTCAGTGCTTTATAAAATGACCATCTGCTCTTATTATTTTGGAAATTCTGTAACAGATTGCTGGGATGAATGCTCCCCTCTTTCTTAAATGAAGGACACGATGACCGGGTTTCATCCTGCCTGGTTTCTGACTCAAAGAGGTTTTATCAAACTTGTCCTAGTACAGGATAAGTTTCTTTCTTCAATTAAAATGTTTGATTTCTTCCACAATAACTTGGACTTGAAAGATATCAAACGTATCCTTTACATTGCTGGTAATTCTCAAAGTTCTCTGCCTGTCTCAGCTCCTTTTATTAATTTAATTCATTTGTTGAGTTTAGTCTATGAGTGTTATGCTCTCAGGGAGATGGAATGAGGTGATCTGATTGGGAGAGGACACAAAATAGGACAGACAATAATCCAAATTTATAGGCAACGTTCACATTACAAGCCTCATTACTCAGTTCCAATTTTTTGCTAAGATTGGATAACGGGGGTCTGTTGGAGCCAATCCCAGCCAACACAGGGCGCAATTTAGGATCGTCAATGCGCCTAACCTGCATGTCTTTGGACTGTGGGAGGAAACTGAAGCAACCGGGGGAAACCCACGCAGACTCGGAGAGAACATGCAAACTCCACGCAGGGAGGACCTGGGAAGTAAACCCAAGTCTCCTAACTGCGAGGCAGCAGCACTACCCACTGTGCCACCGTGCCACCCAAGAAAAATACAGAAAGTACAAAAAAAATTAAAACACACAAATTAAAAAGATAGGAACGTAAACAAAAAAGTGAATAAAATGTAGATTTGCCTATCTTAACGTCACACATTCATAAGTACAAGTGAGCTGGATATCTAAGTGTAGTGTGAACACATCTGTTCTTCGAGACGTGTCCCTATGGGAGTGGGTAAGGCTATTAGAGGGTGATGACCACGTTTACATTTAATTATTTAGCCAACGCCTCCATTGAAAGGTGACTTACAACATTTGAGATACAATTGGTTTCATTTCTTTTGTTTTTTCCAATTGGAGCACAGGCAGGTGAAGTGACTTTCACAGGGTCACACTGTATCAGTGGTGGGATTTGAACCCAAAACCACAGGGTTTGAAGTCGAAAAGGCTTAACCCTGCACCACACTGCCTACATTTGAGCTTTGTCTTGCTTTACACTAATTTGATACAAACGTTCTTCTCGTAAGTTCCGCCACCCATCCACCCCTGCTTTGCCTCAACTATTATTATTTTTTGCCTGTTGGTTCCTCCCCAGCCGTGGTGTGTGAGTCGCTGGGCCCACCTCAAAAACATTCTGTCGGCCTTTCAGGGCTGATGTCAACTTTTGTCAAAATTCAGGGGTAGAGGACGGTAATCAGCTGTAAAGTGCAACAAAACTCACACTTACGTTTTAGTTAGACTCTTTTTCCTAGAAGGAAAGTTAAATAGCTTTGTTGATTTGACCTCGATTCCCTACGCGTGCATGAGTAGCAAAGAGCAAACAACCTCTAAACTGGCACCAACATCTGGCAAGAGACCAAAGTGAATGTGCAAAGCAAAATACTCCATGGAAGTTTTACGTTATTTCGTTGAATTAGGACTCTGACTTGTTGGACTCCAAGTTTGATGCAAGTGATCTGGAGATGGAGATCAAAAACGAAAGTGAGGTACCAGCATCATCTGATCGGTCCCCAGGCGATCGTGGTGCTGCACACTTTCATGTAGCTGACTCACCTACAGCAGCATTTGCCAAGGAGGACCACCACTTATGATGACAAGAGGTACAAACCAGATTGCGTCCCACTGCGACTGCCACCGCCACCCACCTGCTGTGCAAAGACAGCCAGGCAGCTGGCCCACCATGCATTCCTGCTGACCATCGAGGTGTCCCTAACACAGCCACTCACGCCAGAGATGCCAAACATGTGCCAACAGCAGCCACGGCACGTAGCAACAGATGTTTTATGTTGATTTATGTGTGCAACCATTGCTTTGTGTGCTTTCCAGAAAACTGAGTTTTTTGGAAAAAATATTCAGCCCTCAAAGAGTTAATGAAGAGATACGGTGAGGTAAAGAGCAGAGCGGACACACAGCAGGCCGAGAGGTGACAATCAGCAGAGCAAGCAAGTTGTCTGGGGACCTCCGCTTATGTCCCAAGAGGTTCCTAAGCACGCAACAGGGAGCGAGGCTGTCACATGCCACCCATTTCAGTCGCACATTCTTTTGATTTTTTTTTAGATGTTTCATTTAGATATTTCAGAAAGCTCTACAGGTTCTCCTCTTATATTAATGTGACTCACCTTGAAGGCTGAGTTCATTCTTCACACTGTAAATAGGGGCTGACGCTTGAGATACAGTGCACCTTCCATACTTATGATTCTGACATTTTTCACTTTTTTGCTTAATCCTCTAGTTGTTCTGTTAAATATTTGGTAAGTATTGTTATTGATCAATTGTTTGTTTTCTTTTCTAAACATATTTGTATGCATAATTTATTTAAATTATTGTGTCTTACTGAATATTTACTTATTAATGTCTTATGTTGGTAGCATATATACAGTGCATCCAGAAAGTATTGACAGCACATCACTTTTTCCACATTTTGTTATGTTACAACCTTATTCCAAAATGGATTAAATTCATTTTTTTCCTCAGAATTCTACACACAACACCCCATAATGACAACGTGAAAAAAGTTTACTTGAGATTTTTGCAAATTTATTAAAAATAAAAAAACTGAGAAATCACATGTACATAAGTATTCACAGCCTTTCCCATGAAGCTCCAAATTGAGCTCAGGTGCATACCGTTTCCCCTGATCATCCTTGAGATGTTTCTGCAGCTTCATTGGAGTCCACCTGTGGTAAATTCAGTTGATTGGACATGATTTGGAAAGGCACACACCTGTCTAGATAGATAGATAGATAGATAGATAGATAGATAGATAGATAGATAGATAGATAGATAGATACTTTATTAATCCCAAGGGGAAATTCACAGAAGGTCCCACAATTGACAGTTCACGTCAGAGCACAAACCAAGCATGAAGTCAAAGGAATTGTCTGTAGACCTCCGAGACAGGATTGTCTCGAGGCACAAATCTGGGGAAGGTTACAGAAACATTTCTGCTGCTTTGAAGGTCCCAATGAGCACAGTGGCCGTCATCATCTGTAAGTGGAAGAAGTTCGAAACCACCAGGACTCTTCCTAGAGCTGGTCAGCCATCTAAACTGAGCGATCGGGGAAGAAGGGTCTTAGTCAGGGAGGTGCTGTCAGAGCTCCAGAGGTCCTCTGTGGAGAGAGGAGAACCTTCCAGAAGGGCAACCATCTCTGCAGCAATCCACCAATCAGGCCTGTATGGTAGAGTGGCCAGACGGAAGCTACTCCTTAGTAAAAGGCACATGGCAGCCCGCCTGGAGTTTGCCACTTGCAGGACTCTCAGACCATGAGAAACAAAATTCTCTGGTCTGATGAGACAATGATTGAACTCTTTGGTGTTAATGCCAGGCGTCACGTTTGGAGGAAACCAGGCACCAGAATAAAAAATACCACAAAATAAAGCCAATCTGAAACTGGAAGCAATGGCACAGGTGTGCTTGACTGGCATTTGGTGCCTACAGTGCATGGCAACTTTCCAGAATGTTCAAGAAGCGTCCTGAAGAGGTCCATCCGTCCATTATCCAACCCACTATATGGTGACAACTGTAAGTTAACTCTTAGCCCTTTCTGGGTCAGGGGTGGCTTTGCAGACATTTAAGGAATTAAATTGTTAAATAAGCAATGTTAAAAAGATGAAATGGTGGAAGTGTTCAAATTTAGAAAGGGAACTTGTAGGGTGGATGCCAGCTGCTTATTTTAAAGTGAGGCAGATGGAAGTTACTTTAGAGGAACTTTGGCTGTAACATTAGGAAGAACTTTTTTCACACAGAAAACCACAGATGTAAGGAATACTTTTCCAAGTAGTGTACCAGATAATTGGACTTTATACATCTTTAAATATGAAGTTGCCTTTTTTAGATGAATGGAAATTGATGGTGAGTTAGATGAAGGGTGATGAGCTGATGAGCTACCAGGGTGGGCTGAATGTATATGTTTTTTGCTTGTCAGAAGTTTTTATCCAAAGTGGCTCACAAAAAAGTCAACCTAATCAAGTATACGTCAGTCTGGGGGTCTTGTTTAGGAACAAGGGTGACAGGACAAGGTTACAGAATTGATCACCAAAAGTGACAAGCTTACAACAAACGGCAGCTAGTTCCACGTCGCTGGTTACAACAACCTAACAAGTTGAGTCTTCTAATGCTCCTCAAACACATCCAGGGAGTCAACAGTTCGAATGGAGGTGAGACACACAGGAAAAGAGTCTGGATTGAAGATTGATGCCACGCAGAGATGGCATCACCAGACATCTTTCATCAGCAGACCTGAGTGTCTCAAGTGTCTTCATATCCACTCACTGACCACTTTATTAGGTACACCTTGCCTAGTACCAGGTTGGACCCACTTTTGCCTTCAGAACTGGCATAATTCTTAGTGGTGTCGATTCATCATGGTGCTGGAAACATTCCTCAAGGTCCGTATTGACATGATAGCATCGTGCAGTTCTGCAGATATGCCAGCTGCACATCTGTGATGTGAATCTCCCGTTCCACCACATCCTAAAGATGCTCTATAGCATGTGGTGACTGTGAAGGCCAATTGAGTCCAGTGAACTCATTGTCATGTTCAAGACACCAGTTGGAGATGATTTGAACTTTGTGACATCCTGCTGGAAGCAGTCATTGGAAAATGGGCACACTTCGGTCATAAAGTGATGGACATGGTCAGCAACGATACTCAGGTCGGTTGTGGCATTTAAATGATGCTCAGTTGGTATTAAGGGGCCCAAAGTTTGCCAAGAAAATATCCTCCACACCATTAGACCACCACCAGCTAGTGCTTATTGGATTTTGCTTGTGCATTGTGTCTTGGGATTTGTTCACCTTGGATTGCCTTTTAAGCAACTTCTTTTTGCCCTTCTTAATACCTCTATTGTATTGTAATCCTCCAAAAATTTGATTTCGAGATTTTGATGAATCTCGACGTTTAAGACCTCCCTTAGTCTTATTTACTTTTTTTTTTTTTTTTATTCATTTTATTACAATCCATACAAAGCAATCAAGTTTTTACAAAAAGAAGAATTGAGTTAACAACAGATCAATCCCCACCCCTGAGAGAGAGAGCAAGCCAAACGGCGTAAAATTTAAGGCTTGTAAACATACCTACATTAATAAATTCTCTGTGCTTTATAAACTTATTTTAAAATATTACTGATTAGATCCTGCCATGTTTTGAAAAAAGTCTGTACGGATCCTCTAACTGAGTATTTGATTTTTTCCAATTTCAAATAATATAACACATCGGTTTCCCACTGACTTAAAAGAGGAGAGTTTGGGTTCTTCCAGTTTATCAGAATAAGTCTGCATGCCAAGAGTGTAGTGAATGCAATCACAATTTGTTTATCTTTCTCCACTTTAAGCCCCTCTGGAAGAACCCCAAACACAGCTGTTAATGGGTTAGGAGGGATTGTGAGTCCAAGGCTGTCTGAAAGGTAATTCAAAATGTATTATTTATTTACTTTCTCGTAGGTACAGTATCATAATCGTTTAAAAATTCAACCATGAGATTTTGACGAATCTCAATGTTTTAGACTTCCCTAAGTCTTATTTACTTTCTTGTAGGTAATGTATTATAATCATCCAAAAATTCGACCTCGAGATTTTGACGAATCTTGTTGTTTTACACCTCCCTGAGTCCGATTTATTTTCTTGTAGGTAAAGTATTGTAATTGTCCAAAAATTCCATTACGAGATTTTCATGAATCTCAATGTTTTAGGCCTCCCTGAGTCCAATTTACTTTCTCGTAGGGAAAGTATTGTAATCGTCTAAAAATTCAACCTCGAGATTTTGACAGATCTCAATGTTTTACACCTCCCTGAGTCCGATTTATTTTCTTGTAGGTAAAGTATTGTAATCGTCCAAAAATTCCATTACAAGATTTTCATGACTCTCGATGATTAAGACCTCCCTTAGTCTTATTTACTTTCTCGTAGGTAATGTATTATAATCATCCAAAAATTCTACCTCGAGATTTTGACAAATCTCAATGTTTTACACCTCCCTTAGTCTTATTTACTTTCTTGTAGGTAATGTATTGTAATCGTCCAAAAATTCGATTTCAAGATTTTGATGAATCTCAATGTTTTAGACCTCCCAACTCCGAAAGTACCATTTTTGGAATTATGTCTGTGTGTGTGTGTGTGTATGTAAATATGATAACTTGAGTATGCTTTCAATTAGTTCAACCAAATTTTGCATACAAGTATTTGATACAAAATGTAGATTTCTATCAACTTTTAGGCTATTTCCACTAACCGGAAGTGGTACTTTACCTTTTATTCATGCAACTGCAGAGTCCAATTTGTTCAACTTTACTTTAATAATAATTGTTCAATATATTATTCATTTGATTTGATTTGTTGTTGATGATTCTTTAATGTACATAATATAAAAATATAATCCATTGTCTTGTGGTTTACTCCTCAAATATTCATCCCCATATCTGAGTATGCGAGAAAGTTGAGGGGAGACCACTCCCGATTGTTTTTATTTTGATATATTTTCTATTTTGTTAATCAATATTCTCCATTTATTATTATTACATCATTTGACTTGTCTTTACAAAACAAGCATTGTCAGCTGTCACCCTTGGGAGGCATTGTTGAGTTATATTTTAGGGCTTTGTTTGCATTTTGAACTATTAAAGCTAGCTGCCCAGTTTGGGGGGGCCTGCTATGGCACACAGGGAAGGCCCCTGAGTTGCTCTATGGCCATTTTGGGGGCCTCAAACCACTTTTCTTCCCACTTTTGTGTCTCCAAATCACAAGCAGGAGGGTTTGCTATTGTCAAACTGTTCCTTTTGTTCTTATGTAACTCATTTAGGCCCACAAGAAAATAAATTCAGCAAACACTGAAGCTTTAGCAGCAAAGAAGGAGGGGAAGGGATACTTAAAAATCCATCTTAAATGAAATTCGATTAACTCCTGAAATGCATATGGAAGGAACTCATTCCAAGAATATGTTGCCCCCAGACAAGTATTTAAAGCTGATTAAATGTTTGAAAGAGAAGGTTTAACCAAACACAAGCCAGATATCTGGGGCTCACGGATTTAAACAATACACTACGCTTGGTATTTTATTACTTAACAGATTAGCCGACTGGCCGACTGCCAACACTCTTTCCCGTTGCTGCACTTTCCAAGTTTTTTTTTTTTTTCTTTTAATTGCCTAGCTGTGAAAACTCGGTTTGCGTGACTAGTGAGAGAAATCTGATCCCATGCACCAATAAGTCTACATATTTGTTTTGAAACAAAGGTACTAGTTGATAGGTTGGTGACTTACAAAGGGGGCTGGTCTCTCCAAATTCAACATTTACTGGATAAGTCATTGTATCCAATCTTTTTTTATATAACCTTTTAATGAGATCTTTAAAAAAAGAAGCGCGCATACACCGTCTAACAAAAGAGAAAGGGAGAACGTGCTTTGCTTCGTTACAGATAATTACATTCTGTCTCTCTTCAGTTCTGATGCACGTCTGGTGCTTAAATCGGCACAACAACAACTTCGTTTTCGTATAGCGTTCTTCACTGAGTGCTGGCGCAGAGCAATTACAACAATTAAACTACAAGTATACATTAAATGCAGAACTATTACACAGAAAAATACAAATATTGATACAGGTATGGAACCTGCTGTAACAAACTCTGAAAACAACTGAGACACAGGCAGTCACGGGTTCAAACAGAGGCTTTTATTATAAAAATACCTCACAAAATGTTTCTCCCATGTCACATAAGACTGCCCAGCAGATCATCGGCTGTTCTTTACCCTCTCTGGATGAACTGTATGGCTCTCACTGCCTCAGGAAAGTGGAAAACATCTTAAAAGACTCCTCACACCCTCACATGGTACTTCCTGTCTTGCTAAGTGGTTGCGAGACATGGATGCTATCCAGTGACCTGAGACGAAGACTGGACTCCTTTGGTGCTGTGTCTCTCCGGAAAATCCTTGGGTACCGTTGGTTTGACTTTGTGTTGCCCAGGAGTCCCGAATGAGGCACATGACCTGCATTGTGATGGAGTGTCAGTTACGGCACTACGGCCATGTGGCGTGATTACCCGAGGGGACCTGAGTGAGTGGACCAGGCCAAGGCCACCATTGGGGGTCATGAGGTTACTGGAAAGGGGTGTGTGGTGCCCCCGATATCTGTGCAAAAGGACGAGGGTCCAAGTCTTTAGAGTCCTGGTGCTTCCTGTTTGTGAGACATTGACACTATCCAGTGACCTGAGACGAAGACTGGACTCCTTTGGTACTGTGTCTCTCCAGAAAATCCTTGGGTCCCGCTTGTTTGACTTTGTGTTGCCCAGGAGTCCCGAATGAGGCACATGACCTGCATTGTGAGGGAGTATCATTTACGGCACTACAGCCACGTGGTGCATTCCCCTGAGGGTGATCTGGCTTGCAGGATCCTCATTGCTGGGGACCCGAGTGGCTGGACCAGGCCAAGGGGTCGCCCACGTAACACCTGGCTGGGGCAGATAGAGGTTCATTTCCGGAGGGTGGGACTGGACCACGTATCTGCCTGGGGGGTTGACAATCGGGATCCCAAGTTGTTTGGTTGTGTAGTGGGTGCGGCAACGTGCTGTACCAGTGCATGCCCCCCAATTTGACTTGACTTGTTAGTAGGATTTACTGGTTTGTATACTAGCTGTAGGTGCACTTAAAAGGTGAATTAGTGTTAAGTGTACAAAAATCATTTTCAAAAACCGATGTCGTTTTCTCTTCTTTGCTTGTTATAAAACGTTTCAGACAAGCCTCTGGCACTGAAATTTGTGCTCCCCTTTAGCATTCAGTGTTTTCGGAATTTCGATAGAATTGGGGGAACAAACTGTAAACAAAAGAAGTGGAGAGAAAATAGCAAAGGAAACTCAAGCAAAAACACGAATATTGCAGAGTTTATTAGAATAAGAGAATAACAAAGGACGGCAAGGTAAACAATCAGATCAAACACAAGTATGAAGAACACGTGCTGATGGTGAGATTGGTTTGAATAAAAGCCCTCAGTCACGAGGGATATGCCCTTAAACATCCTTCGGGACCAACACTCTGTGTTTTCATTTGTTCGTTTTTCAGGGTGGAGCTCCGTAACCCCAGCAACAGCCTCCATCACCTGGCTTGCACAGAATGTGTTTCCAATCCTCCCGGATTTGCCATTTCTCCAGCGTGCCTTGTTTGACGTGTCTTGTTTCTAAAACGCCCCGCCTCCTTATGGCGTCATCGGAGAGGCCGGAACCGGAAGGAGAGGTGAGTAAGGCGGGTTTTTCCGTTATTTACAACTGTGGTTGACTCCACGCAGTGCCAGTTGCTCGCGTCTGTGCCGTCCGCGTAGTTCTGCTTCCATGGCGACTATCGCCGAGCTGAAGGCCGGTGAGTTGTAGTTTTTAAGCTTTAAATTTCTTCTTCTTTAAAACTTTAATTTTGAAATGTGTTTGTTTGTCTTTCATGTAATGACTTGCCGACGCGACCACATTACAGCCCAAGATTGACAATTCGTGACGTTTACGCGATCCTCTCAGAAATCATTGTATGCTGGAGCACGTTATTTTAGTGAGGTTTTAAACACTAACGCTTATTTACAAGTTTTAGGTGACCTTTTGAGCCATCGTACGGTCCAACAGTAAGTTTTAAAAGATAATCCCTTTTATCTCGTACGTTAATACACTTTGTTCTTCTTGCTTTTCTGTCTTCAGACTGTTTTGTTTGTTAAAACTCCTTTAAACAAGTTTAACAGTTTTATTTTCAAGTGCCACCTGATATATGACGATGGTATTCTTGTGGTTTTTAATTCTACTATTCTCTGTTTTTGGCTTCCTTACACCGAGCATATTTGATGCCGTGTTTTGTCTGCGCCTTACAACGGATTGTGATGGCAAAGTGCATTCCTGTTATGTCGGCATTAAACCTTACCGTAATATATATGAAAGTTAGACCTAAATACACGTGTATTTCTATATATTTAGTGCAATCGGAAAGTATTCAGACACCCTGTGCACATTTGGTTATGTTGCTGCCTTATGCTAAAATCATTTAAATTCGTCATTTTTCTATTGCATCAAGCAGCATTTAATAATACATTTTATTCCAGCACTGGCACCAGCCCATTGTAGTGGCCTATTTTTGCATACTCCGCGTTCACAAAAAGGTTAATATGGAGCTACCAGGTAATCTAATCCAGAGCTTCTCAAACTCGGTCCTGGGGGGGACCCCTGTGGCTGCAGGTTTTTGTTCCAACCAGATTCCTAATCAGTGATCTCATTTAATTAGATGGTATTATTTATCTTTTATTCTACATTCAGAAAAGCACAGCAGCATGATTTTTACATTTATAAGAAACTTAGAAATATTTCTGTTTTTGCTGTGGATTTAAATGCTTAACTCTGTTTTTATTATATTTTGCCCTTTCTCGGTGCAGTTTGCTCCCTTCATTGAATCTTAATAATAATTAAAAACAAGCAGAGCAGAAACCCAAGCAAACAACACTCAATCGCGAAAGGCTGCAACTACTTTAGCGTCAGCCCCACAAAGTAGTAAATAATGGATTAATTAAACAATTAAAACACCTAGAAAAGTAGAATAATAATCAAGATGAAAATACTGTTTAAAAAGAAAAAAATACATACAACTGCTTAGTACATTTTAATACTTTTTTTTTTTTTCACCAAACTTAGTTTTCTAATTTGTATATTGTTCCCAAAACATGGAATCTGGGCAGCAACAGTTCACTTAATTAGCCCAGGAGTCCAATTAAAAACAGAGGCTGGTTGGAACAAAAACCTGCAGCCACAGGGGTCCCCCAGAACCGAGTTTGAGAACCCCTGATCTAATCTGCACATCTTTATGACGCTGTGAGGAAAACCAGTGCAGAAAATGTGCAGTCGCCACACAGACAGTGTTCTACAGTCATGGCCGAAATTATCGGCACCCCTGGAATTTTCCCAGAAAATGCACCATTCTCTTTTGGTATACACTTATTTCCTTTACGTGCATTGGAACAGCACAAAAAAACAAGAGAAAAAAAAGCCAAATCTGACATCATTTCACACAAAACTCAAAAACCTGGCTGGACAAAATTATTGGCTCCCTCAACTTAATATTTAGTCGCACGCCCTTTGGAAAAAATAACTGAAATCCAGCGCTTCCTATAACCATCGCCAAGCTTGTTACGCCTCTCAACTGGAATTTCTGACCCCTGTTCTTTTGCAAACTGCTCAAGGTCTCTCAGATTTGAAGGGCGTCTTCTCCCAACAGCAATTTTGAGATCTCTCCATAAGTGTTCAATCGGATTTAGATCCGGACTCATTGCTGGCCACTTCAGAACTCTCCAGCGCTTTGTCTTCAACCATTTCTGGGTGCTTTTAGAGGCATGTTTGGGGTCATTGTCCTGCTGGAACACCCATGACCTCTGACGCAGACCCAGCTTTCTGACATTGCGCCCCAATATCTTTTGGTAGTCTTCAGATTTCATGATGCATTGCACACAGTCAAGGCATCCAGTGCCAGAGGCAGCAAAACATCCCCAAAACCTCTTCAAACCTCCACCATGTTTGACTGGAGCTACTGTGTTGTTCTGTTCTTCGTAGGCCTCATTCCGTTTTCTGTAAACAGTAGAATGATGAGCTTTACCAAAAAGCCCTACCTTGGTCTCATCTGTCCACAAGACGTTCACCCAGAAGGATTTTAGTAAACTCCAGTCTGGCTTTTTTATGTTTCTGTGTCAGCAGTGGGGTCCTCCTTGCTCTCCTGCCATAGCATTTCATTTTGTTCAGATGTCGATGGATAGTTTGAGCTGACACTGTTGCACCCTGAGTCTGCAGAACAGCTTGAACATATTCTGAAGTTGATTCGTTTATCCACCAGTCGGACTCTCCTTCGTTGCAGTCTTTTATCAGTTGTTCTCTTCCGTCCACGTCCAGGGAGATTAGCTACAGTGCCATGTGTTGTGAACTTCTTGATTATTTAACGCACAGTGGTCAAAGGAACATGAAGATCTCTGGAGATGGACTGGTAGCCTTGAGATTGGGGATATTTTTCCAGAATTTTTGTTCTCAAGTCCTCCGACAATTCTCTGCTCTTCTTTCTGTTCTCCATGCTTAGTGTGGCCCACTCAGACACACAACACAAAGGTTCAGTCAACTTGTCTCCATCTTAACTGGCTTCAGGTTTTGATTGCTATGTTGCCAGCACAGGCGAGTTCAAACGAGCATCACATGCTTGAAATTAAACGATTTGCCCACAAGGTGCCAATAAGTTTGTCTGGCCCAGTTTTTGGAGTTCTGTGTGAAATGATGTCAGGTTTGGCTTTTTTTCTGTTTTTTTGTGTTGTTCCAGTGCACATAAAGGAAATAAACATGTGGATACCAAAAAGTTTGGAATTGCAACAGTTTTCTGGGAGAAATGGGAGCATTTTCTGGGAAAATCCCAGGGGTGCCGATAATTTTGCCCATGACTGTATTGTATGATTTGAACCTAGGATGCTGGGTTCGTCAGGTTGGTAGTGTTACCCACAATGTCACTGTTTTGATTCGGGAAAATGGTTCAAGGGATTAGAACATAAGTAGGCAAAGAATCAGAGAGAAGAGGTCCAATACTTCTATTTTATTTACTTAATCAACTATAATAATCAAACACATACAATGCAGACATACAAAACAAAACAATACTTACAGACATATAAAAAGACACAGAGCCATCATCCCAGACCAGTAGACTGAGGGGGCCCACTTGTCAGTCTTGTCAGAGGACCAACTCATTTGCCTTTCAAATGCCGGGCGGTGCGCGCTGTCCCCACGGTTGAGCCTCCAAAGAAACTGAGGGCGAAACCTTCCCTTATATACTAATTGAGCGTCCTTGCCCAAAGCGGCTTACGTGCAAGCAGTGTATACAGAAGTGATTAGTTTCAGCACACACACCTTTCCACGGGACGCGGTGTTGTTTTGCACTTGGTCCTGGAGACGGCATCTGGTACCAAACGGCACACAAAAATAGTGAAGCCCCTCGAAGTGAAAAACAAGTCAGCATAACCTTGGCTGTATCTTTAGAACATTCCCGGCTGTTTCTCCCAAAACATTAGTAATGCAGCTGGGTTTCGCGCTGAGCGACCAACGCCCATCTGCTCTCTTGATCCCCCCCTCTCTTTAGAAAAATCCTTCCATTACAGTCACTCTTCTTGTTAAAATAAAGGCTGGCTAATTTGAGTAGTTAAAGGACAAAGTGGTACAACCAGACAATCCAATCATAACGGGCCAAAAAAAGAAACGGCATCAGTCGCACGAGTGCCTCTATGAGTGCTCACATTACCTGCCTCAATTAAGATGCTAGTGTTAACTCTTCTGAAAAGCACACAAAGCAATGGCTTCACACAGAAATAAACATAAAATGTCTGTTGCAGCATGCCATGGCCACCACTTTGCCAGGAATGCTGCTCTGATCTCTTACCAGATGTCCGTGCCATTTTTGTTGTTGTTTGCTCCTCGCGTGAGTGCAAGGAGTCTCCGTCAAACCAATGAAGCGATCTATCCTACTAGCAAAGAGAGTCCAACTAAAACATAACGTTTCTTTTTGTCACCGTTTACTGTTTAGTACCACTGTCAACCCCTCCTTTTGACAAAAGTCGACATCCACCCTGAAAGACTTAATGGAAAAGGCAATGAACGTATACTTGGGGGATGTCTTATTGTATTGATTTGCTGATTCCCCACCACGTAGTGCCAAGAATACTACAAAGTGAGAATGGATAGGTGGATTATATTTATATGAAGCTTGTTGAAATGCAGGGAAGTGGAAGAACGCTAAAATTGAATTGATTTCAGAGAGGATTTTAGAATTGGAGGCTTTTGAGCTTAAGTTCGGTGTGTCTTATAAGGTGGTATTAAGGTGACGTGTGGTGTTCCCAAAGACAGAAGAAAAGGCAACAGATTTGAGCCATTCTGTGACTTCTTCAGCTTTCTAATTTAACTGTTTTTCAGTTTTTTGCCAATCGGGATCCCGAGTTGTTTGGTCGTGTAGTGGGTGCGGCAACGTGCTGTACCAGTGCCTGCTGCCCGACTTGACTTGACTTGTTCGTAGGATTTACTGGTTTGTATACTAGCTGTAGGTGCACTTAAAAGGTGAATTAGCGTTAAGTGTACAAAACTATTTTTTTCAATCGAATCGCTTTTGTTTTCGCTTCTTTGCTCGTTATAAAACGTTTCAGACAAGCCTCTGGCGCTGAAATTTGTGCTCCCCTTTAGCATTCTGTGTTTTCGGAATTCCAATACAATTAGGGGAGCAAGCTGTAAAGAAAAGGGTTGAAGTAAAGAGAAAATAGCAAAGGAAACTCAAGCAAAAACACGAATATTGCAAGAGTTTATTATAATAAGAGAATAACAAAGGACGGCAAGGTAAACAATCGGATCAAACACAAGTAAGGAGAACACGTGCTGATGGTGAGACTGGTTAGAAGCCCTCAGTCACAAGGGATTTGCCCCGAAACATCCTTCGGGACCAACACTCTGAATACTACAAAGTGAGTATAGATAGATGGATATTTATATGAAGCTTGTTAAATTGCAGGGAAGTGGAAATACACTAAAATTGAATCGATTTCAAGAGAGGATTTTAGAATTGGAGGCTTTTGAGCTTAAGGTCGGAGTGTCTTATAAGGTGGTATTAAGGTGACGTGTGGTGTTCCCAAAAACAGAAGAAAAGGCAACAGATTTGAGCCATTCTGTGACTTCCGCTTTCTAATTTAACTGTTTTTCAGTTATTTCAGAAAATGGATAGATTTGAGCATGAGTGTAACTCGCCTACTGCATGAAAATACCATGTGCTTAAAAATCTTGTGGCATAACAAAAGGATATTGTTAGTTTCGGTCCTCTTTCTTTTGACTTTGAGTGGCTAATCAGTTTGCCAGGTTGAAGAAATGTACATGTATCGAAATAATCTCTGTTTCATTTCTTGTTTCCTGCATAGCCTTGAAGGAGACGCTGGATTCAAGAGGAGTATTAGGCCAGCTGAAGGCCCGTATCAGAGCTGAGGTGTTCAATGCCCTTGATGACCAAAGTGAATCAAAGCCCCCTCTGACTCACGAGAACCTTCTTGTCAATGAGCTTATACGAGAGTATTTGGAGTTTAACAAATACAGATACACGGCGTCTGTGCTGACGGCAGGTATGGGATGAGCTGGCTGGTTCACTTTAGAAAATGAAATACTAAATTCACATTTATGGGTTTTAATGTTCTGTAGCAAAATGGATTGCATGTACCGTGGGTATAAAAGAGAATCTCCCTCCCCCCTTTGAAATATTCACATTTTTTTTTTTGCTTTACAGCCTTAAATGAAAACACACACACAAAATATTTCTTCCCAGCTTTACTTATTCAATGCAAACTCTAACATCCAAGTGAAAGATATCACAGCTACAGTTCAGAAAAATGATACAAAATCAAAAACGAGACATACTGAGGTTAGTAAAGGATCACCCCCCCGCATATCAATGTCATTTTGTTGACCCACCTTTTGCTTTAATGATAGCTTTCAGTCCGTTGGGATTCTTCTCTATCAGCTTTGCACATTTAGATTCAGTAATATTTACCCGCTCTTCTTAACAGAACTGTTCATGTTCGCTCAGATTGGATGGCGAGTGTTGGTTGTCTGCTATCCTCAACTCTTTCCGCAGATTATCAGTGTGATTTCGGTCTGGGCTCTGAGTGGCCACACCAGGACATTCACCTTTTTCTCCTTCAGTCACCTTGTGGTCAATTTTGCTGTGTGCTTTGGGTCGTTTGTCGTGTTGAAAGGTGAATATTTTGCCCATCTTCAACTTTCTGGCATTGGGTAGCAGGTTTTCCTCAAGTATTTTGCCCCATCCATTTTTCCTTCTACCCTAACGAGATCCCCAGGACCCCCCACAACAGGATGCTGCCCCCTCCATGCTGTACTGTAGGTGTGGTGTGTTGTGAATGGTGAGCTGCATTGGTGGACCGTCTGGTATTGAGGCCAAATAGATTGTTTCTGGTCTCAACTGAACGGAAGACCTTTTCCATTTGGCATCAGAATCTTCAAGGTGCATTCTGGGAAAGCTAAAAACAAGCCTTCATGTGGCCTTTCTTGAAGTGTGACCCTCACGAACAAGCCACAATGGTGGAGCGCTTGTGAAATTGTTGTCGCCTTCACACCATTAATGACCAATCTTTGCCATCAAATCCATTGGCCTCTTGGTAGCCTCTCTTTCCAGTTTCCTCCTTGCTCTTCCATCCAGTTTGGAGGGTCCAGGAAGGGTCCCAGTAGTACCAAACATTTCTTTATGATGGACTTTACTGAGCTACTTGGGATTGATAAAGCCTTTTGGATTTTTTGTCTCCATCCTGCCTTACGTCTGTCCACAACTCTGTCCCTGAGATCTTCTGAAAGTGGCCTGCCACCCATAGTCAGTTGTGTGCTGTTTAGTGGCACTGCCAAGGAAGGAAATGAATGCTTCACTAATCACACTCATTACAGTTGATCGCTAGTGGAAGGAAGCCAGTAACCACAATGGGAATGGTGGGCACTGACACCTGATTGAGTTTAGGAGGGGGATCCTTTATTAATCTCAGGATTTCTTGTGTTTTTTTTTTTATTTTTTTATAATTCTTCTGAATTGGAGCTGTGATATCTTTCACTTGGATGTTAGAGATGGCATTGAGTTAGAAAAGCTGGAAAAAATATTGGTTTGTGTGTTTACATTTAAGGCTGTAAAGCAAAAAAAATGGGAATATTTCGATGGACGGATTCTTTTCTATACCCGCTGTATGTCCATGAATACTGTATTTATTTGTAATTTTTCCTTGCATGGTGGCCAGCTGAAAAGCAAAAGTACATTAATGTGAAATTGATACACAGTGCAGCAGGGTACAAAGTAAAATATTCCATTACAATCCAACATGATGTGAAGTCCAGGGGTGTTCAGTGTTGATGCGTATTGCGGGGTTTTGAGGACGGACAGAGTACTGTGGTATATAAATGGTCTCTCGGACTGATAGTTTTACACTGTTGGTATTGAAATGCAGCATTTTAAACTTGTGCTCAGTGGTATTTACAGGCGTTAGTCACTCAATCATTGTTAAATACTCCACACAAGTTTTCAGATTGCTTTATGCTTTGTGTTTTATGTAAAATGAACTTTTGTTTAAGTAAATACCTCCAAGTTAAAGCCTCTAGCAAGGCATCTGAATTTAAAGTTCACCCACTTACCTTGCATCCTTTGAGAGGCAAACAAACAAACAAGCAGGCTGTCTACATCACAGGGAAAGGGAGTAAGTAAGAAAAGGGAGGAAAAATTGTATTTCTATAACACATGTAAAACAATTGAAGTTGACCACAGTGCTGTCTCTATTTATATGAAGTCCAACGTCTGTCTGTCTGTCCGCTTTACATGAGAGAAATACTTCACAGATTTGGAAGTGCTGCCAGATGTTAATTGTGGGGCACCTGCTATGTGTTCCGTGTGTGCTATAAGAGATGCCGCCTCACTCCATTCGGGGAGCCGGAGTCGGGTGGAAGAGGACTGAGCTTGCAAAGGGAGGAGCGAAGGTGGCAGAAGGAAGTCCAAAGAAATGTATTATATTGGTGATTAGTGCACTGTGTTTGTGTTGTGCAGAGTGCAGAAGAATAAACTCTACTTAACAGATTATCTTCGATTGGCATTACCCACACACCACTAGATTGGTTCAGATCCTACCTGTCAGGCCACACTCAGTTCATTCAGCTTAAAACTTTCACATCCCAACCAACCGTTGCAGGCCTCATCTCTTTATTATTTACCTCCTTCCGCTTGGAAATATCTTTCATTAGATATAGCTTTAAGTTTCACTGTTATGCTGATGACACCCAGCTCCATTTCACTAGCAAACCTACTTTTTCCTTTCCAACCTCCTCGCTTATTGATTGCATAGCAGAAATCAAATCCTGGTTTTCTTCAAATTTTCTTAAATTTAAATAACAAGTGACAAAACTGAGGTTCTCCTCATTGGTACAAAATCCACATTAACCAAAACTGATGGTTTTTCCTTTGTTATTGATGATTCCTCTGTCTCCCCTTCCCCACAGGTGTCATCCTTGACAGTACTTTATCTTTTCAGTCCCACATCAGTAACATCTCCCAGACTCCACATATCCACCTGCGTAACTTAAATAGATAGATAGTTTATTAATCCCAAGGGGAAATTCACAAATTTATTTTAATCGTATTTACCCATCCGTCACTCCCCACACCACTGCTATCCTCGTTAATAGTCTTGTCACTTCTCGTCTCGATTATTGCAATTCCCTTTTCTTTCTCACAAATCTCTTTATAAGCTTCAACTGGTCCAAAATTCAGCTGCCCGTCCGCATCATTACTAGAACCCCCTCTATTCACCATATCACTCCAATCTTGGCAGCAGCTTCACTGGCTTCCAGTTCAGTTCCGCATTCAATTTAAAATTCTTCTGTTAACTTTTAAGGCTCTCCACAACCTCGTCTCTCCATATCTGTCTGACCTCCTCCATGTTGCCATTCCCTCCCGTACCCTTAGATCCTCTTCCTCCATCCACTTGACTGTCCCCTTCATCCGTCTTACCACATTCAGTTGCTCTGCTCCCCAGCTCTGGAACTCTCTACCATCTGAGCTTAGAAGTATTGAATCTTTTTCACTTTTCAAATCTAAACTTAAAGCTCATTTGTTTAAGACTGCTTTTTCTCTTTAATTACAATTGATCTGATTTAAATTTTTGTATTTTAGTTTTGTTTATAATGTGTGTTTTTTATCTATTGTTCGGTTTCCTTGAGTGTTTATAAAGGCGCCTACAAATAAATAAAATGTATTATTATTATTATTATTATAAATGTGTGTGTTTGGGGACATTCAGTGTCTGCCTGTCTGTGTCCGGGTCTGAATATACCACAAGTTTTAAACTTTTCCTTGAACTATTTTTGAAGAGTACTTGCATGGCCGTTACACTCACTGTTGCTTTTTTTTTTATCATTGCAGAGTCTGGCCAACCTGAGGTGCCCCTTGACAGACAGTTTATTTTAAACGAGCTAAATGTCACTGAAGATGCCAGTGCCAGATCAGTGTATGTAAAAATAATGTTCAAATTATTTTTATTCTTTTGGTGGTGCTATTCTTCCACAGTGAAACTGGGTGTTAAAGATCAGCAAATACACTTATTATATAATCTGTGTCTCCATAGACCACTCCTTTATGGAATGCTTGCCCATTTCCTCCAAGAAAAGGGTGAGCGAGGAAACAGAATATTACTCCGAGGACCATATTTGCCAGCTACCAGGGAGAATGCGTTGCGCAAGCCAACTGAGAAGAAGCGGGATGGTGAGTCGGGATGCTTGCAGGGTCGAGTCAGAGCAGTGGTGGATGTATGAAATGGAGGCCCACTATCCACGTAGCATACTAAAAACACCACTCCCTTTCAAATCAGTACAGAAGCCAGTCTTTCAATACCCTACTTTAGAAACGCGCAATGCAATTAAGAGTTACTAATATTGCACGTTTGACCAACATAATAGCAATGCTATACAGCAGGATCTTTACACTGCTGAACATTCGATTCCTCAGATATTGTATTGCGTATGTACACTTGTTACAGTATTTATAAATGTTTTAATGAAAGTTTAGTTTAATCCACAATGGTTTATTTCCACCAACTTATATAGCATCCAAATGAATTAAAGCCTACAATCAAATTAGGTCAAAAAAGGCTCATGTTCAAAAATAACTGAATTACAAGATTTATTAGCCCAGTCATCATGTTAAGTATAGATAATTATTCTGGAATTTGTCTAAATATTTAGTTAACTCATTAAAGAGGACTTTCCTATATAAAGTTTAAAAACCTTATCAATTTGACCTTAATCATACAGCTAATTGTAGCTCAACTTTATCAGTTCTCACCAGTCTGTAGGTTAGGAGCGGGCACTGATACAGCACATTGCTGCACCCACCACATGACAATCCAACTCAGGACCCCAGATTAAGACCCCACCCAGTGCAGCCATGCAACGGGTGACACCTCGGCACCACACTAGTTCAGAAGGAATGGAACCAGTGTGAGGTTTTTTAATGGTGGCTGGAGTGCCACTTCTGCCACCAACCCCGACATTTTCCCTGCAGGTTGGATGGCCTACAATTGCAGGTTAAGGGCCTAGCTCAAGGGCCCAACAAAGTAAAGTCACTTTTGGCGTTTATGGGATTCGAACCGGCAACCTTCCAATTGCCGGTGCAAATCCCTAGCCTCAGAGCCACCACTTCGCCCACCAGTCTGGAGAACATCCTAAAATCATTTTAAATTCCTCAATTTACTTAAGAATTGAAGTCTACCATCAGAGAAAATTTAAGACCACAGTAATTATACCTAGATTTGGCCATGTGACAGATGATTCCATATTGACGTAACGAAACTCCATACATAGATACATGAAAGAAACGGGACTAGCACATCCAGGGAGTTCTGTACATCATGTTGGTGTGTCTGCCTTGGTAAAGTGGGCGGAGTGGTGGCTCTGAGGCTAAGGATCTGCGCTGGTATCCTGAAGGTTGCCGGTTCAAATTCCCGCCACTGCCAAAAGAGATCCTACTCTGCTGGGCCCTTGAGCAAGACCCTTAACCTGCAATTTCTTCAGGGTCGCTGTACAATGACTGACCTGGCGCTCAGACCCCAAGGGGTATGTGAAAACTAACAAATTCCTAATGCAAGAAATTGTAGAAGGCGAAATAAAGACCAAAAAAAAAAAAAGTGCCATCTCTGAAGAGGAGCTAAATCCAGCCAGGGCCGCATGCTCCCAGCTAATGTGTCCATTTAGAATTGCAGTTATACTTGAAGAAATACAGGGTGGCCCACATTTATGTACCGCATATACTCGCGGATAAGTTGGAACTTGATTTTATCATATAATTTCCAGTATTTTATAATGCCAGTTGTGTAAGTCAAATGCGCAAAATGCTAACGCCCGCCCACCTGAGAGAGTAACCACGGAGCACGCAGCCTTTTCTTTTCTATGTATTGTGCCTATGTGACCACACGGTAATACCCAAACTATTCTGAAGCGACGTTTGCACTGTTTTTGTGTTTTTTTTTTGTTTTGTATCTCACACTCTCATACACCTTTATCGTAAGAGCATCCCTTATCTACGATGGAGCGTTTGATCAGAAGAAAATATGAAGCTGGTTTTAAATGGAAAGTCATTGAAGTGGTGAATGAAATTGGTAACTGCACTGCTGCCGTAAAATTCGATGTGTCTGAGAAACTGGTGTGAGATTGGAGGAGGCAAGAAGATGACATTTACAAGCACGCATACAGTTCAGTCATTTCTCATTTGTGTGAATGCTATCGTCGGACACAGTTTGTGTAGAGAGAAACAAATGATATTCACTCACGGGCAGTTCTATGTTGCGTTGTCATGATATAATTACAAACATGGAATCAAAATTCAATGTGATATTCACGCAAAGGTAAAAGCGAAAAGAGATTGCAATATATGGACATAGGTGATATGACAGAAGTATGTGGCTTTTGTTCAGATTTAAACTTTAAGTCTGAGACTTTAAGATCATCTAATTCGTGTTGCCAACAGAGAAAAACAGTGTTTCTTCCCAATGAAAAGCCGTAACCGCGAGAATTAAAAGATTTGTTGTTTGGTGAAAATGAAATCCACATATGTGAGCGGCAGAGACGCAAAGTTGTTGGTGCGTAGCGCAGGCAGGGGGGTTGGCGAGCGAAGCCCCCTAGTACACATAAATATGGGCCACCCTATATGTCCCTCTTGGTAACCACAGTCAGGGGTGTCCATCTCCGGTCCTGGAGGGCCGGAGTGGCTGCAGGTTTTCATTCTAACCCTTTTCCTAATCAGTGACCCGTTTTCATTTTAATAGTCCTGTTTTTAAGGATTCAGTCCTCTGAATTGATTTGTTTTGTTCATTAAATGGCAGCCAAACAGAAATGAGATGTGAAACGAGCCAACAGATGACCAGCTAAATTGGAACGTCAAACTCCAGCCAATTTCACTCCAACCAGTTTCTTAATGAGAAGCCAATTCTTGCTGTTAATTAAAGCCATTATTGAATATCATGATTTGTTGCTACTCTTATTCTACCACAGCAGACTGTTGATGTTCTATTTTTTTCTAAGACCACCGTCAAGATATTTTGGTGACCTGAGCAGACCAACATGACCAAGACCTTCACCTTTCTTTATTTTCAGGTGAGCCGGTCATTTGGCAGCTCGTTTTGTGTCTCGTTATTGTTTGGCTGCTCATTAAGGAAAAGGGAACAACTAAGGGGTCCGAGTCACGTCAATTAAAACTAAGGCAAAACAAGTTAATCGGCAGGAGAAACGGCCCACTGATTGAGAATATGGTTTGAATGAAAACCTGCAGCCCACTAGGACCGGATTTGGACACCCCTGGTGTAGGTCCTAAGACAAGAAA
Organism: Polypterus senegalus; assembly: GCF_016835505.1. Taxonomy (NCBI): domain Eukaryota; kingdom Metazoa; phylum Chordata; class Cladistia; order Polypteriformes; family Polypteridae; genus Polypterus; species Polypterus senegalus. The sequence continues at coordinate 160,028,015 of NC_053166.1, read as the reverse complement.
CCTATGGTACCAAAGAAAGGATACGTCTAACTTGCTTTTTAACTACTGCATTTACTGTTCTACACAAACAACTCTATACTAAGTGGGCATGAGATTCAACATTTTTTCTCAGCCATCCCTATAAACCACATGGGGTAAGGAACATATTAAGATATTTTTGGGTGGAGTGTTGCTTTAAGCAAACAAACGTATATAAATCGATTGGCTAATAATACGTTCAGTGGTTGAAGAAACCCAAATGTGTACGAGCCATTTAGATCAACCCAGTGAACCATATTGCAATGAAAAGATGGAATCATAGAATGGTAGGCCATGGTGATCTTTTTACTGAATAACATCTTACAATATCAAAAAATGTAAGTGAAAACAATCACGGGTAACTGATGTCGCTTAATCCACACTTCAGGTAATTTTTTTCCTCCCCTTTTGGACTCTAATGCAGCCTTCTATAGTGCTCTGGCAGTCAGGCACCCTTTCACTTCCTAAACTGCTTCTCCGGAACTATCTAAACCAGACTGTTCTTGGTTTTTCTGTCCTGGTTGTAAGTTATTCAAGAGGATCTCGGATTTTCCCACCAGTACACTGCAAGTCACTAAATGGAGTCTCCAATCTGTGGACTGTGCTTAATAAAACTCCAGCAGGAGGGAGACCAGGAAGAAGCCTCTTCACAGTTGCTGTGTATTCTCAAGTTCCTGCTTTACAAAGAGGCGAGCTGTACCAATAATAATCATTCCATTTTCTTTTTGTTTACACTTCAGTTATCAGAGAATCTTCCAGAAAACACAAACAAAGACATGCTTCGTGTACTGCGGGTGTTACCAGAAAATACAGGCCAACCCCTGGCCTAGTTTCTGCCAGATCTTCCTCTAGGAGGTCTACAGTTTCAGACGGCCAACGGCGTAAATTTTTAGAAGAGGAACAAATCGAAAGTCCAAGTGATAAAATGAATGGCCCCTATAAAATATTTTTGAGTGGACATTTTTATCGCACTTAAATGCCTAAACCAGCAGAACGTTTGAGTGTGACTGCAGTTGAAGAGAGAGCTGAAAGGAAAAGAGAATTATGAAGCCAATTCGGTATTGACCCATGAGTGAAATGAGCTACCAAGAAACCATTTAAAAAAATAAAAGGGGACAGGTGAGGACAGGCTGGGCTCCAAGCAGCTAAGACTCGAGGAGTTTGTAGCAATCAGGTAATCAAACCATCCCATTGCTCTGACTGGTGATCAACATGTGCTAAATAGATTTCTTATCTTGTCCATTAGAGATGTTTGAGAACGTTTTGTTTAAATTCACTAAGATGTGAAAGTGGCTGACACTTCATGTGAAAGATAGGATGGAAATTCATGGCTTAATATGTGAAGTTCACCGAATGGTCTATCGGTAACAAAAGAGGGTAAATCCATCAATCCATCTCTCCCTCCGTCTTCCAAACCCTTTTTATTCTGTACAGAATCGTGGGAAGCATAGGGTGCAAGGCAGGAACAATCTCTGGAAAGGGTGCCAGTTCATCTCACACACACACACACACACACACACTTGATTTATTTATGTACGTATAGTTAAAGGAAACACAGAGAGACCAAGATTAAGGTTTGGGGTTTCCGTTCCCATATACTGTAAAGCACTCTGAAAGACAGCAATACGGTCAGTCATGGGTTACACAAAAGACAACCAGTAGGGAGAACACGGACATTTTTATGAGGTGGGGATGGAAGTGGGAATGCTGTAAAACGAGACGCTGAGGGTCTTGGGATAGTGGTGACATCATCGGTGAAGGACTGGAGGAAGCAAAGGAACCCAGCAGCGGCCTGGATGTCTGCGTAGAGCAGGGGTCCTCAATCGCAGTCCTGGAGGGCCGCAATGGCTGCAGGTTTTTGTTCTAACCCGGTTGCTTAATTAGAAAGCAATTCTTGCCAATAATTTAATTTCATGGTTTGCTAGTGCTTTAACTCTGCTATGTCAGGTTATTCTCATATCCTAGATGTTCTTCCCCTTTCTAAGGATATCATCCAAATAATTTGAAGGCTAAAATGGGGGAGTAATTCTCAGTCCTTCACTTTTTTCTCTTCATTTTCCTTCCAAATATTTAATTAAACCAAATAGTGCAGATAAATACACACAGGTGTAAATGGTAACAAACTAAATAGAGAAATGCTGGTCTCTCTTGTCATTTGCATGTTATTGCTAATTGGGAGCAATTAAAAACCAAGAATACAGCTGTTAAAGACTAAAATAAGCAATAAGGGCTCAAAATTTTAACAAGCAAGTCAACTAAAGTGAAGCAGAAGTGTTACCCTCCAGTGGCCCTCCAGGACTGTGACTGAGGACTGGAGACAAATTCAAGGTGTTTTCTCATCTCTCCTGTTAAAAAAACGAGAGAGCGGTTAACACCTCGTCGCAGTCCCCTGTCTTGTGGCTTCGCGTTGCTCCCTAGTCGCTCATGTGTGACAGTATGTATGTAAGCATGCGTATTGATACGCATTTAACCAATTTGCTGTGTAACCGATCAACGTTTTTGCCATTCATTTGTTTGACTTCATCGTTCCTCGGTGCCTCCTTTGTGATGAAATTCTCCATTAAGATTTGGACATAATATGTCTTCTTTAATTGGGAGCTTAAAGTGAGGAAAACATAAAAATTTATAAGAGCTGAGAGAGCAGGAACTGTGTCTGAGAAAAGCATTCACACGAATGAGAAGTGAGATGACCGCTGGTGTGGGCCGTGAACCGGAAATGATTTAGAAGAGGATGGGACTTGAAAAAGTCGTCTCTTGAAAAAAGTCTCGTCTCAGGATTTTTTTATATAATAGCGAGATCTGTCTATTTATGTAGAGTGCCTTTTCTAGCTATCTGTCTATCATATAGTGCCTTTCACTCTATCTATGCTGAGCAAAGTGCTGTACAATAAAAACCCAACATATAGCACACAATAATCAAAAGGTAAAGGAAACTGAAACAAAGAATTTCATAATTAAAAAAGTGCACAGATAGTCAACATCTCACACAGGGTCAAAGGTCAGGGAGTAAAAGTGCATTTTTTAAATAAGATTTAAAGACAGCAAGTGAAGGAGCCTGCCTAAAGTGCAACGGCAAATCGTTCCAGAGTTATGGAGCTGCAACTGAAAAAGCCCGATCACCTCGGAGTTTGCATTGTATCTCAACAACAACAACAACATTTATTTATATAGCACATTTTCATACAAACAGTAGCTCAAAGTGCTTTACATATTAAAGAATAGAAAAATGAAAGACATAATTATAAAAAATAAATCAACATTAACATCGAATAAGAGTAAGGTTCAATGGCCAGGGGACAGAAAAACAAAAACTCCAGACGGCTGGAGAAAAATAAAATCTGTAGGGATTCCAGACCATGATACCGCCCAGTCCCCTCTGGGCATTCTACCTAACATAAATGAAACAGTCCTCTTTGGATTTAGGATTCTCACGGAAGGGCTTGATGATGATGATGGTCACGTAGACTTCTGCCTTTTAATCCGTCCATCATTGTTGGAGCATCATGAAGCTTTGAGTAGGTGGAGGTGGCGCAGGCCACCACCACAAAGAAACCGGAAAACGAAACAGAAAAGAGAGTTGGGGTCAGTACCGATTTTAGAGCCACCATGAATAGTTGTTATGATGAATAGAACATACAGAGTATCAGGATTAAGTTAAATTACGATTAAAATGAAGTTATAAAAAGGCCATGTTAAAGTAATGTGTTTTCAGCAGTGTTTTAAACTGCTCTACTGTATCAGCCTGGCGAATTCCTATTGGCAGGCTATTCCAGATTTTAGGTGCATAACAGCAGAAGGCCGCCTCACCACTTCTTTTAAGTTTTGTTCTTGGAATTCTAAGGAGACACTCATTTGAGGATCTGAGGTTACGATTTGGAATATAAGGTGTCAGACATTCCGATATATAAGATGGGGCGAGATTATTTAAGGCTTTATAAACCATAAGCAGAATTTTAAAGTCAATTCTGAATGACACAGGTAACCAGTGTAGTGACGCTAAGACTGGTGTGATGTGTTCTGATTTTCTTTTCCTAGTTAGGATTCTAGCAGCTGCATTCTGCACTAGTTGCAAACGATTTATATCTTTTTTGGGTAGTCCAGAAAAAGATACGTGTATCTCAGGAACACGTAAAAGCATCTGGTTTGCTGACTTGAGAGAGCGAGACGGTACAAAAGGGTGCAGCAGTTCCGACAAATAAACTGGGGCACAACCATTAAAGGATTTAAAAACAAATACATGGATCTTAAATGGAAACGAAAATGAGCTGGAAGCCAAAATTGGGGTAAAGTGCTCAATGTGTTTTCTTGTTTTTACTTTTTCAATCCCATGGTGCAACATAAGATTGCTGACAGGTGGAATATATGGCTGGAACTGACTTTTGTCATTAGGGTTTCTAACTCTGTTGCTTTGTTCATATATATATATATATATATTTTTTTTCTTTTCATTTCTGTTTGCAGATGACTAGAGACCATGCTGGATCAAATACCAGAGAGCTGCAAAATTATGGAGGTAGATGTTAGAAAATGAGAAGGTGGATTTGACAGTTCTGTGCATTTTTGCCGTCCTCTGCCTTTGAATCAGATTTTAATTGCACTTTTAATGTTGGATATTCTGGACGAGATGAGCGCTACATCTCTTGGCGGATTTTACATTGAGCTTTTACTAGTTTTGTAAGTCAATTTCTTAATTTAATTTGATCTCTGTGCCCAGCTTCTAAAAAGGTTTTGGGCTTCAGAGTAAACATTAACAAAATCTTATGGATTTGTACAGGTTTTTGTAATATAATTTTATTAAAAAAAAAAAAAAGAAAAGCTTGTTAGTGAAGAGGATTACTTGTATTCTGCTTTGTGTGTTGTATTTACCCTATTTTTTTGGGGGGGAGTTTTTTCTTGTCAACTTAGGGGGTCAAGGCTGGGGGTCCATCGAAAAAAACAGGTCCTCCGAAAGCTCATTTGAGGCACTTCTTGTGTGATTTTATTTTGGGGCCGTACAAGAAATGCAAACTAATTCCTAATGAGTTTGCGCACAGTTTGTTTGAGGAACTTTCAGATTTGGGTACGACTGCCAATCCTAATGTGATGTGGGAGACCTTCCATGACAAGACCCTGAAGGTTGCTGAGGGTTGTGTTGGTGTTAGTGGTGTTCCCAGAAGGAGGTGTTTCATCTCGCAGGGCACCCCGGATATCATCGGCTCAAAGGCAACTCTGGTCTGTACTGGGAACTCAGAAGGACGGCTGTGAGGCTCTGAGGGCAGATAAAGAGGCGTTTGTTAGAGGAATCTCTGAGCAAGTGACAGAGAGAGAGAGAGATAGAAGCAAGGCACTACATAATAGATAGATAAATACTTTATTAATCCCAATGAATAATTCACGTACTCCAGCAGCAGCATACTGATAAAAACAATATTAAAGAGTGATAAAAGTGCAGGTATAACAGACAATAACTTTTTATAATGTTAACGTTTACCCCACTGGGTGTAATTGAAGAGTCGCATAGTGTGGGGTCTCCTCAGTTTGTCAGTGGAGCAGGACGGTGACAGCAGTCTGTCTGTCGCTGAAGCTGCTCCTCTGTCTGGAGATGATCCTGTTCAGTGAATTCTCCATGATTGACAGGAGTCTGCTCAGCGCCCGTCGCTCTGCCACGGATGTCAAACTGTCCAGCTCCGTGCCTACAATAGAGCCTGCCTTCCTCACCAGTTTGTCCAGGCGTGAGGCGTCTTGCCACAACCGTCTGATAGAACATCTGCAGCATCTTATTGCAGATGTTGAAAGACGCCAGCCTTCTAAGGAAGTATTTATCATCCAGCTGCACTCCCAGATATTTATAGGTCTGCACCCTCTGCACAGTCCCTTCTGATGATCTCGGGGTCCATGAGGGGTCTGGGCCTCCTAAAATCCACCACATATGTGGTCTAGTGACCCACATCCTGCTTACAGAAGACTCAAAGCATTATGTACATCTGAATCTGTTCCTCGGAGAGTCGCAGTCAGGGTGGCTGATGGGACGGTCCTTACGGATGACACTGCAGTTATGACCCGCTGGGCTGGCCACTTTGAGCAGTTGTTCAAAGCTGATCCTCTGGCTAGGACGCTGGATATCTCTGGTCCACGGTTCTTGTAGATGATCTTCCAATTAGCTGTGATCCTTGCAGTCGCACTGAGATGGCACAGGTGTTGAACCAGCTGGGGTTTGAGGCTGCAGGGATCTGGGGTGAACTTCTCCAGGTTGGTGGTAAGGCCATCCTCCTGGCATTACAAGCAATCTTTGCTTCCATTTGGGAGACTGGCATCATCCCAACTGACTGAAAAACTGGACTTGTTGTCCCAATCTGGGAAGGGAAGGGTGATCGCCTGGATTGCAGCAACTATAGGGGGATAATGCTGCTCTCAGTGCCAGGTAAGGTCCTTGCTAGGGTCGTTCTTGATAGGATCTGTGATCACTTGCTCACCTACCAGCGACCGGAAAAGTCTGGTTTTACGCCTAAGAAGTCTACCATCGACTACATCCTGGCACTGGGGGTTCTCAAGGGGCACAAACGCGAATATTGGCAGAGTTCCTTTGCAGTCGATTTTCACAAAGCTTTCGACTCAGTTGATCGAGCTGCCCCGTGGGACATCCTGAGGGTTTGCGGGATCCCCTCGAGGTTGCTGGATATCATGGCAGGCCTGTACACGGGTACTGTGAGTGCTGTGCAGAGTGGAGGCAGACCCTCTGTGTTTTCCCCAGTTGATTCTGGGGTTCGTCAGCGGTGTGTTCTGCTCCTACTCAATGCTTGTACGGACTGGGTGTTGGGCAAAGGTTGTCCAGTGACCGTGGGGCATCTGCTGGTGAAGAAAGATTCACGGATCTTGACTTTGCCTACGATGCTGTGATCTTCAAGAGTCAATGGAGGCTCTGATCGAGGCTCTCGAGAGACTGAGTGAGGGGTCTGAGTGTCTGGGCTTGCGAGTGTCCTGATAAAAACCAACATCCAGGCCTTTAATGACCTCTTGGGCACGGCCATCAGCAGTGTGTCTGTCTGTGGCGAGAGCGTCGACCTTGTTGAGAGGTTTACTTACCTTGGCAGTGACATTCATGTGACTTCCTGGGAAGTCAGTAGACGGATTGGGAGAGCATTGGGGTCATGAGGTCGCTAGAAAGGGGTGTGTGGTGCTCCCAATATTAGCAAAAGGACGAAGGTCCAAGTCTTTACAGTCCTGGTGCTTGGTTGTGAGACATGGACGCGGTCCAGTGACCTGAGATGAAGACTGGACTCCTTCAAATGTGTGTCTCTCCGGAAAATCCTTGGGTCCCGCTGGTTTAACTTTGTGTTGCTCATGGAGTCCCGAATGAGGCACATGATCTGCATTGTGAGGGAGCGTCAGTTATGGCACTACAGCCATGTGGCGCGTTTCCCTGAAGGTGATCCAGCTCGTATGATCCTCATTGTTGGGGACCCGAGTGACTGGATCAAGGGGTCGCCCACGTAACACCCGGCTCCGGCAGATAGAGGGTCATTTCTGAAAGGTGGGACTGGACCTCGTGACATCCTGGGGGGTTGCCAACCGGGATCCCTAGTTGTTTGGTTGTGTGGTGGGTGCGGCAACGCGCTATACCAGTGCATACTCGCCAACTTTACTTGTACAAGGAATAAATAGTTGTTATTACGGTGGTGCAGTGGGTAGCACTGCTGCCTCGCAGTTAGGAGACCTGGGTTTGCTCCCCGGGTCCTCCCTGGCTGGAATTTCCATGTTCTCCCTGTGTCTGCGTGAGTTTCCTCTGGGTACTCCGGTTTCCTCCCAAAGTCCAAAGACATGCAGGTTAGGTGCATTGGCGATTCTAAATTGTCCCTAGTGTGTGTGGGTGTGTGCACTGCGGTGGGCTGGCGCCCTGCCCGGGGTTTGTTTCCTGCCTGGCACCCCATGTTAGCTGGGATTGGCTCCAGCAGACCCCCGTGACCCTGTAGTTAGGATATAGCGGGTTGGATAATGGATGGATGGATGGATGTTGTTTTTACCTTAACTCGATTGCTTCCCAGGTATTTCTCTTAGGGTGAGGTTCTTGGCATATCTTCAGTTTTTTTTTTTTTTTTTTTTTAATACTGTTTTGAGGAACAATTTACCAAGCTTCAGGTATCGCCCAAACCCTTGGCCTGTGTACTTGACTCATTCATTCTGCTTTTTCCATTTTCATTAATCCTAGTGAAGAATTCTAGTCAACTGTAGCAGCACCGGCAAATGTAATCCACAAGGTGGAGCTGTTTTTTTGTTTTTTTTTTTCTTTTTGGTGTGCATTTACTTGTTCTGTTCTTAATGATACTGCAGCCTGAAACAAAGGAGTGTCCCACTGTGAATGGACAACAGGAAGGCACTGGGAGTCCAGAATGAGATGTCAACTGGACAGCATTTTTAATAACCAAGTAAGGTGAACTGGGAAATCTCTGTTGCCGGTTTGTCAACTTTCAACTACTTACGCCTTTTTGCAGGGTATGTGATGAAGGGAAATGGACCTTTTATTATTGACTCAACTTGTGTTTCGTCAAAGCTCTCGTACAGAAGATCTGGACATATTCAGTATGCTTTCTGTTTAGGCAGAGGCAGAAAGAGAGAGGGACTATGGAAAGCGTAGAGACAGCAATAGGAAGAGGTCCAAAAAGGTAAAAGGTTTTGCGTTTTCGCCCCGAGAACGCATAAGAAACCTGTAAGGGTTAAAACTGGGAGAATCCTCCGTAAATAAATGGGCTAGGGCAATGGTTTCCAGTCCCAGTTCTGAGGCACCCCTGTGGCTGCAGTTGTTTGTCTTAACCCCTTTCCCAATCGGTCACTGACCATTGCCTATAATTGATCTCATTGTTAAACTAATTCTGCATTTAGAAAAGAGCAGCAATGTGAGATGTACATTTATTTTAAACTAGCCGTCCCCTGTGGCTCCGCCAGCATAGTGGTGAAACAGGACAAACTTTAAAAATCGATAAACAAGCGATTCGAACAGAGGCTGGCGAGTGAGGAGGACCCCGCCTGCCCGTCTGGCTCCCCACTCCTGAGGTCCCACCTCCCCTCGGATTAGCACAAACATATATACATGATACTTAGTGCAAAATCAACTGGAATGTTCACACAAATTACAGAAAAAAAACCTGATCGAAATCCGTTAAGTAGTCCTCTCGTGAAAAGTGGATAGACAGACGGACATTGGATTTTTATTTATATATATATCCTCTTTAATAAAACCCCTTTGTGCGTCCAGGTGTCCGTGTGTGTCTTCTGGTGAAGTGCGCAAGCGTGGGGCCACATGGCACGTGTTCAGTCTCTTCCTGTGCATTCCCTGTGTGCGCGAGAGAGAGAGAGACAGACAGACAGACAGACAGACAGACACGCGCGCACTTAAGAGAGACACACAAACACACACGCAGGCCCACGAGAGAGAGACACACACACACAGGCACGCACGTGCGTGTATTGTTGCAATGTTACTTTTCTTGGTTGTTTATTAAATTACAGATTTTTTAAATGTTAATTTTTTCCCCTGTGCTTAAAACTCATTTAAAAAAAAGTGTTTTTAGCAAGCGGGTCATAAGGCTATAGCGCAAACTCTTGCAGTGTTAGTTTTTCTCAGTGTTATTCAATGTTTTTACATTTAGTTTACTATTACACTGTGCATTCAATGGTATAATTAACTATATTTGTGCTTAAAAACTTAACAAAATATATATTTACATGCTGTTCATACATTCTGGAGCGGATTAATTGTATTTACATACAATCCTAAGGGGGAAATTACTTCGGTTCACGACCAAATCGGGTTACAACCAGAGTTTTGGAACGAATTATGGTCGTGAACCGAGGTTCCACTGTATTACTGTCAGACAAAATGACAGGCATTTTACAGAAATACAAACCAGTATTACTGAGAGAGAAAATTAAAGGCACACAATACAGTGACACATATTACAGCCACATACAAGGTCCCTTGCCATTTAATATCGACTGTTCCTACTAATGTTTATGCACTACTGTTCTAGCCTGTTATTGTAACGGGCTTAATGTCTAGTATATAGATATATATATATATATATATATATATATATATATATATATATATATATATATATATATATATATATATATATATATATATATATATATATATATATATATATATATATATATATATATATATATATATATAGATATATATATATAAAGTCGTTTTCTTTAAAATACAGAGCACTGAAGTGCATACAACCGAGTCCAAAACAAGACTGAGATATATATATATAGATATATAGCTGGTGTGGCCGAGTTCCATATATATGATATATATGGTCTACAGGCAAGGAGAAAAGAGTCAGTGCACTCTGCCACACCCCGCATGCCTCAACTGCCTTCACTCAAGCCCTTTAGCTGCCTCCCATGCGCACGCGTGTGTGACAAGGCCCCCTAGCCCAGACCCGACGGGTCGGGCGACCTAACCGAGAGGTCGTGGAACCCGAGAAGAGCATCAGATATATAGATATATATATATATATATATATATATATATATATATATATAAGGGCGCCTTCTCCGAAAACCGGGTACAAACCGGCGGTAGTACCCGCTAACCCGAAAGGCTTGGACCTGCCGCTTGGTTCATGGACGGGCCATTTCAGAATGGCATCAATTTTGGAGCACTGTGGCCTTACGGTACCCCACCCACCAGGTAGCCTAAATATTTGGCCTCGCTTAATCCAAGAAGCATTTCTGGGATTAATCCGAGCCCGCCTCACCAAGTGTCCGTAATACCGCTTGGACATGCTGTAGGTGTTCCTTCCATGTGCTGGAATAGATGACCACGCCATCCAGGTAGGCAGCACTGTATGAGTTATGAGGTCAAGCACTTTGTCCACCAGAGAGATATATATATATATATATATATATATATATATATATACCCGATCTCCCGGGCGGAACTCCCAAGAGACGTGCGCGTTGTAGTACCGGCCTGTGCTGCTTGAGCCTCCTCCATGTGACTTTTAAGAGAGAGATATATATATATATGCCCCGAGGTTGTCGCCCGTACAGTAGTTCAAAAGAGATCCCAGAGCTGACCACCTTACGCATATATATATATATATATATATATATATATATCCGCTCCAGAGTTTTTCGGTGCCCAGAGAGAGTGCGCTGGCCATTGACAAGGACCACTGCATTTTTACAAACTTCAGGGAGTCATCATATATATATATATATTAACCCCGGAGTGGTATGTGTCTCACCGCTTTGATTTTAGACCAGTCCCGCCTAGTATCACCGGGTGTGGAGGATCGATATATCTTGATGAGCTTCAACAGGTAGTCTACCTGAAATAAAACCATTTCAGGTGACTACCTGTTGAATAAGCTCTATGAGCTCAGATCCACGGGAAGAATGCCAAGAGATGGCCTAGTGTGCAAAGCAGTAATCAGAGCAAAGGGTGGTCTATTTTGAAGAAACTAGAATATAAAACATGTTTTCAGTTATTTCACCTTTTTTTGTTAAATTCATAACTCCACATGTGTTCATTCATAGTTTTGATGCCTTCAGTGAGAATACCAATGTAAATGGTCATGAAAATAAAGAAAACACATTGAATGAGGAGGTGGGTCCAAACTTTTGGCCTGTACTGTATGTAAAATATATATAAATATATATATATTTTTTTTTGTAGCATTGACAAGGTACACTCCAACACATGGCGAGAGGTCGAGCGACTCAAATGGAGGCTGGCGCGTGACTGTGGAGGAGCCCTGCCCATCTCCCCCTCCTCTCGGCCCGCAGCCTGTCTTCTCGGATTAGTGCGAATAAATCACTCATGGAAGCGAACTCTGATACTTAGCGTGATGAGAGAAGCAGCAAAATCAACAGGAATGTTCAGACAAATTCTAGAAAAAAAACCCTAATCTAAATCCGTTAAGTAGTTTGTGAACAGCTGACAGACAGACATTGGATTATATATATATATGTGGGTACACCCCTCACATTTACAGTATGTAAATATTTTCTTATATCTTTTTATGGGACAACACTGAAGATATGACACTTTGATATAATGTACGGTAGTCTGTGTACAGCTTGTATAACGGTGTAAATTTGCTGTCCCCTCAAAATAAGTCAACACACAGCCATTAATGTCTAAACCGCTGGCAACAAAAGTGAGTCCACCCCTAAGTGAAAAATGTCCAAATTGTGCCCAAAGTGTCAATATTTTGTGTGGCCACCATTTATTTGCCAGCACAGCCTTAACTCTCTTGGCCCTGGAGTTCACACAAGCTTCACAGGTTGCCACAGGAATCCTCTTCCACTCCTCCATAACGACATCATGGAGCTGGTGGATGTTAGGGACCTGGCGCTCCTTTACCTTCCGTTTGCTCAATAGGGTTTAGGTCTGGAGACATGCTTGGCCAGTCCAGCACGTTTACCCTCAGTGGTCATCTTGGACGTGTGTTTGGGGTCGTTATCATGTTTGTGTCCGAAGGGAGGGGATCACGCTCTGCTTCAGTATGTCACAGTAAATGTTGGCATTCATGGTTCCCACAATGAACTGTAGCTCCCCAGTGCCAGCAGCACTCATGCAGCCCCAAACCATGACATTCCCACCACCATGCTTGACTGTAGGCAGACACACTTGTCTTTGTACTCCTCACCTGGTTACCGCCACACATGCTTGACACCATCTGAACCAAATAAGTTTCTCTTGGTCTCATCAGTCTGCCTGTCTTTCTTGTGCATCATCTTTAGAAGAGGCTTCCTTCTGGGCCGACAGACAGCTATGCAGACCAATTTGATGCAGTGTGTGGCTGGCGCATGGTCTGAGCACTGACAGGCTGACTTCTGCAGCAATGCTGGCAGCACTCATACGTCTATTTTCAAAAGACAACCTCTGGATATGACGCTGAGCACGTGCACTCAACTTCTTTGGTTGACCCTGGCGAGGCCTGTTCTGAGTGGAGCCTGTCCTGTTAAACCTGTTGCTGTGTGGGTTTGGCCACCGTGCTGCAGCTCAGTTTCAGGGTGTTGGCAATCTTCTTATAGCCTCGGCCGTCTTTCTATAGAGCAACAATTCTTTTTTTTCAGATCCTCAGAGAGTTCTTTGCCATGAGGTGCCGTTTTGAACTTCCAGTGACCAATATGAGAGAGCGTGAGAGCGAGAACACCAAATTTAACACACCTGAGACCTGGTAACACTAACGAGTCACATGACACCGGGGAGGGGAAATGGCTAATTGGGCACAACTTGAACATTGCTCACTTAGGGGTGGACTCACTTTTGTGAGATACTGTATCTCTCTATTATAAAAAAAAATCAAGAAAAGGAAAAGCAGGGCGACGAGACGTGATCTTCTCAGAAGACACTTAAAAGACCCGCGAGACACAAACAATATCAAGTAACACTCAGTCATGTAAAGGCACGTAGCACACACAGATCCTGTGCTCTCAGCATATATAAAGTGTATAAAGACAATACGTTCTCGATGAAATGTCAACGACTAAGCAAAGAAGAAAGAGCAGCGCGGAGAAAAGAGACCCAAAAGCGCTGGAGAGAAAAAAAGGCAGATAAGAGATTATGAAAGCAGCGGAATTCGAAAGTATTGTAGCGTCCCAGCCAGGTTGAAGCCTTTTTGGTTTTAAGTGACTGTTCGGTCCGATTAAGGGAGGGCAGAGTGCAGCATGGAAGACTGATAGCGGGGTATTGATTGATGTGATAAGGGAGAGGCGAGACCCGGGGGATGAGGGGTTGGAGAGGGGGCTATAAAGTTGTGTTTGGGGTTACGAAGTCGATTGTTCAAGTAAAACTTTTGCGACACTTTATTACGTCAGTCGCTGGAGCATCAAAAAAAAGATAGTAAAGGAACAAACAAAAGGAAATGAATCATCAGGACCAAAAATAGCAGGACAAAGCGAGGTCAGAAATAAAATACAAAGAGCAGAAAACAAAGTATTTTCGCCTTCGCATCATTCACTGCACAAAATGTGGATTTACACAATAATGGACCGCACGCTATGAGAATTTGTGGTCCCGTAACAGTTAAAGCAACAACAAGTTGAATTTCAAAGAAAACACAATTTGGTCAGGTGTATGTTTCTGATCACGGAGAAGCGATCACAACGTGAGCAGCAGAGACACGAAGTGGCAAAAAGGACAGCAGCTGTACAGGCTTTAAAATGATTGACGCTGCCCTCCCTTCACATCACGAGCAGCGTTGTACGCCCTGTGAGAAAGACATTTAACCGCGCCCTAGGCCGGAAATAAAGGACAAGTATTGCTTTTACAAAAGTTTTAAAGTAAAAGTGAAAATAATGCATACAGTGGGTACGGAAAGTATTCAGACCCCCTTCAATTTTTCACTCTTTGTTATATTGCAGCCATTTGCTAAAATCATTTAAATTATTTTTTTTCCTCATTAATTTACAAACCGGATTCCAAAAAAGTTGGGACACTAAACAAATTGTGAATAAAAACTGAATGCAATGATGTGGAGATGGCAAATGTCAATATTTTATTTGTAATAGAACGTAGATGACAGATCAAACGTTTAATCCGAGTAAATGTATCATTTTAAAGGAAAAATATGTTGATTCAAAATTTTACGGTGTCAAAAAATCCCAAAAAAGTTGGGACAAGTAGCAATAAGAGGCTGGAAAAATTAAATTTGAGCATAACGAAGAGCTGGAAGACCAATAAACACTAATTATGTCAATTGGCAACATGATTGGGTATAAAAAGAGCTTCTCAGAGTGGCAGTGTCTCTCAGAAGCCAAGATGGGTAGAGGATCACCAATTCCCACAATGTTGCGCAGAAAGATAGTGGAGCAATATCAGAAAGGTGTTACCCAGCAAAAATTGCAAAGACTTTGCATCTATCATCATCAACTGTGCATAACATCATCCGAAGATTCAGAGAATCTGGAACAATCTCTGTGCGTAAGGGTCAAGGCCGTAAAACCATACTGGATGCCCGTGATCTCCGGGCCCTTAAACGACACTGCACCACAAACAGGAATGCTACTGTAAAGGAAATCACAGAATGGGCTCAGGAATACTTCCAGAAACCATTGTCAGTGAACACAATCCACCGTGCCATCCGCCGTGCCAGCTGAAACTCTACAGTGCAAAGAAGAAGCCATTTCTAAGCAAGATCCACAAGCTCAGGCGTTGTCACTGGGCCAGGGATCATTTAAAATGGAGTGTGGCAAAATGGAAGACTGTTCTGTGGTCAGACGAGTCACGATTCAAGTTCTTTTTGGAAATCTGGGACGCCATGTCATCCGGACCAAAGAGGACAAGGACAACCCAAGTTGTTATCAACGCTCAGTTCAGAAGCCTGCATCTCTGATGGTATGGGGTTGCATGAGTGCGTGTGGCATGGGCAGCTTGCATGTCTGGAAAGGCACCATCAATGCAGAAAAATATATTCAGGTTCTAGAACAACATATGCTCCCATCCAGACGCCATCTCTTTCAGGGAAGACCCTGCATTTTTCAACAAGATAATGCCAGACCACATTCTGCATCAATCACAACATCATGGCTGCGTAGGAGAAGGATCCGGGTACTGAAATGGCCAGTCTGCAGTCCAGATCTTTCACCTATAGAGAACATTTGGCGCATCATAAAGAGGAAGGTGCGACAAAGAAGGCCCAAGACGATTGAACAGTTAGAGGCCTGTATTAGACAAGAATGGGAGAGCATTCCTATTTCTAAACTTGAGAAACTGGTCTCCTCGGTCCCCAGACGTCGGTTGAGTGTTGTAAGAAGAAGGGGAGATGCCACACAGTGGTGAAAATGGCCTTGTCCCAACTTTTTTGGGATTTGTTGACACCATGAAATTCTGAATCAACATATTTTTCCCTTAAAATGATACATTTTCTCAGTTTAAACTTTTGTTCCGTGATTTATGTTCTATTCTGAATAAAATATTAGAAGTTGGCACCTCCACATCATTGCATTCAGTTTTTATTCACGATTTGTATAGTGTCCCAACTTTTTTGGAATCCGGTTTGTATATGCAGCACCCCATATTGACAGACAAAAAAAAGAATTTTTGAAATTGTTGCAGATTTATTAAAAAAGAAAAACTGAAATATCACATGGTCCTAAGTATTCAGACCCTTTGCTCAGTATTTAGTAGAAGCCCCCTTTTGAGCTCATACAGCCTTGAGTGTTCTTGGGAAAGATGCAACAAGTTTTTCACACCTGGATTTGGGGATCCTCTGCCATTCCTCCTTGCAGATCCTCTACAGTTCTGTCAGGTTGGATGGTAAACGTTGGTGGACAGCCATTTTTAGGTCTCTCCAGAGATGCTCAATTGGTTTAAGTCAGGGCTCTCGCTGGGCCATTCAAGAACAGTCACAGAGTTGTTGTGAAGCCACTCCTTCGTTATTTTAGCTGTGTGCTTAGGGTCCTTGTCTTGTTGGAAGGTAAACCTTCGGCCCAGTCTGAGGTCCTTAGCACTCTGGAGAAGGTTTTTGTCCAGGATATCCCTGTACTTGGCCGCATTCATCTTTCCCTCGATTGCAACCAGTGGTCCTGTCCCTGCAGCTGAAAAACACCCCCACAGCATGATGCTGCCACCGCCATGCTTCACTGTGGGGACCGTATTGGACAAGTGATGAGCAGTGCCTGGTGGTCTCCACACATACCGCTTAGAATTAAGGCCAAGGTTCTATCTTGGAGTTTGCTAAAAGACACCTGAAGGACTCTGAGATGGTGAGAAATAAGATTCTCTGGTCTGAAGAAACATGAATGCGGCCAAGTACAGGGATATCCTGGACAAAAACCTTCTCCAGAGTGCTAAGGACCTCAGACTGGGACCTTCCAACAAGACAATGACCCTAAGCACACAGCTAAAATAATGAAGGAGTGGCTTCACAACAACTCTGTGACTGTTCTTGAATGGCCCAGCGAGAGCCCTGACTTAAACCAATTGAGCATCTCTGGAGAGACCTTAAAATGGCTGTTCACCAAAGTTTACCATCCAACCTGACAGAACTGGAGAGGATCTGCAAGGAGGAATGGCAGAGGATCCCCAAATCCAGGTGTGAAAAACTTGTGGCATCTTTCCCAAGAAGACTCCTGGCTGTATGAGCTCAAAAGGGGGCTTCTACTAAATACTGAGGGTTCAAAGGGTCTGAATACTTAGGACCATGTGATATTTCAGTTTTTCTTTTTTAATAAATCTGCAACAATTTCAAAAATTCTTTTTTTTTGTCTGTCAATATGGGGTGCTGTGTGTACATTGAAGAGGAAAAAAATTAATTTAAATGATTTTAGCAAATGGCTGCAATATAACAAAGAGTGAAAAATTGAAGGGGGTCTGAATACTTTCCGTACCCACTGCATGTAACAATTCCCATGAAAATAACAATCTCTTTAAATTGTATATCCGGTAAACCAAACATGGGGGTGAGCGAGCGAAGCGAGCAGGGGGCGGAGCCACCTAGTCTTATATATAAACGTCTACGTGTGGAAGTGTGGGTGTATTTCTGTCTGTCCAGCCCGGACATGCGAAGCTACAGCATGAGCCGGCAAGGTGGCCCCAAGTTAATGAGTCGGAAGAAGAAAGAAGTGCGAGGCTACAGCATGAAGCTGAAAGACAGCGACTCTGTCGCCAAAGTGAAACCACCGACAAAAGACAAACTCGCTTAGCCACTGATAGACGAGGGGGGTAAGCACATCTGCAGAACGAAACCGCCGACTCTGCAATTCAGTTTGTTTTCCTGACGGTTTCAATAGTTTGTAGGAGCTCAGGCTTTTTACAGCACAGGCTTACACAGCTAGGAGAGAGAGAGAGAGAGAGACGTGTATTTTTGCCAGTTCATCGTTCCCAACTCTGTTTCATTTTTTTGTCCTTATTCATTTACCTCTTATTTCTGTTGCCCTTGCTCCCTTAATCCCTTTAAGTCTGTGTGGGAAGCCTGAATTGAGGATGTTATTCTTATACGCTAACCCAGTGCAGATGGAGCCTATCCCAGCAATCACAGGGCACAAGGTAGGAACAGTAGCTGGACATGGCGATAGCCCACCCCTGCGCTAGCCCACCCAGGTTCATAGGCGTCTACATCATGTAAGATAATGTCCACCTTGAAGAGGTCACAGACTTTCAAGCATGGCTGTACTTCACCAGGGGCCTCATGTATAACGCCGTGCGTAGAACTCGCACTATAACATGGCGTAAGCACAAAAGCCGAAATGTGCTTACGCACAGAAAACTCCAGATGCAGGAGTCTGTGCGTACTCCAACTTCCACGTTCTTCCGCTACATAAATCCCGGTCAGCGTGAAAAGTAACGCCGGCGTGCACGCTTTATGTAACGCCCCAACTCCTCCCAGAATTACGCCTCTTTGAATATGCAAATGAATATAAATCGCCCTTAAGCGCAGCCTTCTGTGAAAAGACAATGGGAAAAGCACGGGGAAAAATATAAGAATTTCAGCGAATAACAAGTGGAGGCAAAGGAAAAATATACAATTTGTTCAAATAAACTGTGGAATAATCAACAAAATGAAGTTGATCGAGTGACATAGCGTGTTGGAGAAACTTGAAAGCTCACATTCACAAAATCGCACAGTGCCGGAAATAAAAAAGAAGTCACATATCAAAGTCGCCGTGAAAAGCCGAGTTGTAGCCCACTGTCTGAGTGTCATGAAAGTTTATTAGGGTACAGAGAAGAAAAAGGCACACAGTAGGGAAAAAGCACGAAATGTCAACTTCAATCTCG
The DNA here is from genome assembly GCF_016835505.1 of Polypterus senegalus. Taxonomy (NCBI): domain Eukaryota; kingdom Metazoa; phylum Chordata; class Cladistia; order Polypteriformes; family Polypteridae; genus Polypterus; species Polypterus senegalus. Next base: position 160,009,273 of record NC_053166.1, on the reverse strand, counting down.
ACATTTCCACTTTAATCACGTATTTTATTTACCCAGCTTTGACGCTGGGTGCCGCCAGTCTGCAATACCGAGCGGAGAACTTGCGTACGACAAGGCCTGAGGTACCGTGGAAAAGTGCGTGGATTTATGCTAAGTGTAGGTTTTATACATCGCGATTTGAACGTGGAAAAGTTCTTACGCAACATTTCTGTGCGTACGCACCGTTTATACATGAGGCCCCAGGTCCTTCTCATAAATTGTCATTTTCTTCCTTCATGTTACATTTACATGCATTAAATTTCATTGTCCAAACCTGTATGCTGTGCAGGTCCCTCTAAAACAATTTACCCGATTCTCTTTATCATCTGCCACTCCACCCAACCACTTGAAATATAATCAAGAAGCTGGTCGAGAGCAGTGGGCCACCAGTTTTAACATCAGCTACCCGTTTCTGAAGCACGTTCCCCTCAGCATACGTAACCCTTTGCTTTCCTGTGTTTGAGCCCATTTTGTACCCACCTAAAGGCAGCATCTTGAGTTCCCACTTTGTTACTTTGTCTGATAACCAACCTCTGGCATGTGACCTTATCCAAAGTCTTCTGAAAACTGAGATCAATAATCTCCCGTGCCCCTCTCTGATTGGAATTTTAGGAGGAAGCGGCCAAAGGATTCGGCGTATTCGTGAAACACGACCTTCCCTGTCTGAGGCCACGTTGCCTGCTGTCTGACACTCCACTCCTGTTCCTGCCGTGTCTTTTTACAAATTCCTTCCATTAAGCTGCCTGTGCTGCACATTAAGCTGCAGTTACTTGGATCTCCCTGATCCCCCTTTTATATACAAGCATGACTGTACTTCCAGGCCCCCCTTATAAAATGTCAGACCCTCTTTCTTTTACAAACTTTGTTGTCTCTGTTCTGGGCCAAGTCACGTGAAACTACATCGTTTTTGGGTGGAGCGTTCCTTTAATAAAGATTAGGTCCAAATTAAAAATGAGAGGGAAAGAAAGGAAAGTGTTGTATATTTCATGGAGAAGAGGGTCAGCTTTCCTGAATTTCGTTCCTCCCGGGCAGTGTGTGGTTTGCGAGTGCAGTGGAGCAGAGATGCATTCAAAATATGGTGGGCACAAAATTTACAAAATGATCAAATATTCAGCAGACCCCAAAAAGGAGGTATTGGGTAAGGGCACTGTGACGGACAGCCGGGTCCCATGCCCGGCCGGGACGCCCCTGCTGTGTATATTCCGGGGGAGCCACCATGGACAGTTCAGTACCTCCCCCGGGACGCTTGGTGGCAGCCTCCATGGCGGACGGTGATTCCCCAACCACCCGCAGGGCTCCATGGGAGATGGAGTCCTCCACAGCCTGGTTGGGGGCTCGGGTGTCCGCTAGGGGGAGCTGCATGGACTCCGCAGCCTGGCTGCTTGAATTCTCAGCCCCACCCGGAAGGGCAATTAGGACCAGGTGGTCAACCACCTGGAACTCTTCCGGGTGGGGTATAAAAAGGGCCAACCACCTCCACTCGAGGCCAGAATCGGGAGGAAGAGGACGAGGTTGCCTGGGAGGAGTGGTGGAGCAGGAAAGTTTGGTTTGTGTGGGTTTTTGTGCTTGGACTGTGTTGGGCCTGTGGGACACAGGGAAGACGTGTGCCCACGGCTAAAGAGCAAACAAATAAAAAACCCTTGAGTGTGAACACGTGCCTCTGCGTAGTCTGTGCCGGTTCGGGCGCTATATAGCGCCTTTTCACAGCACCCTTGGCAAAAACTTCAGCGGTTAATCTGTCCCTCCAGGATTTCTCCATTTTTGTTTTTCCTTCTGTCTTTCCTGTCTGCCCAGTGCTGCCACCACCAGGGTGACAGGTCGCACTACACATCTGCCAAATCCTGTACTGTCCTTTGGTTCTGCTGTATTCACAGGTCGTGGAGCAGATGTGAACTTCCCAGTGGGGAATTTCATGTGAAAACCCTACAAAGTGGTAGCTCCCAGCGGGGCAATTTAGAGGAAACGGATTTGCCTGACTTGGCTGATTTGTGACTTAACATCGACCTCTCACCTCATATAGTGTACAGTGTACAAGCTGTGCTACCCATCTAAGTCAGGGTTGTACTCGAAGTAATCAATGCTGACCTCGATGTTAATGTCTGTAGTGCACCAGCTACTGGACCACAGACTTAGAACGCAGTGTGGCATAGTGGTTAGGGCATTGGGACCTTCAGCAGACGAGGTTGTGGGTTCAAATCCTGCTATTGACTTTGTGTGACCATGAGCTGCTTATTTCACCTGCCTGTACTCCAAGAGGAAAAAACAAAAGAAATGGAATCTCAAATGGGGGCAAATTCACAGCGTATAAAGGCATCAGCCATATTTCAAATAAGTAGCTTTGCTACCCGTCTAAGATGGTTTGACAACTACGTAATCAACGCAGACCCCACCGTTCGCATTTGCAGTGCACCGGCTATTGGAATGTATTTTGTAATGCATGTAGTAATAAAATGCATTGCAGTTGTTATTCCAACACATGGTGCATCACAAACTTGTGTACTAATAAAATACATTGCAGTTGTTATTCCAACAGATGGCGCATCACAAACAGTTGTACTAATAAAATACATTGCAGTTGTTATTCCAACACATGGCGCATCACAAACTTGTGTACTAATAAAATACATTGCAGTTGTTATTCCAACACATGGCACATCACAAACAGTTGTACTAATAAAATACATTGCAGTTGTTATTCCAACACATGGCACATCACAAACAGTTGTACTAATAAAATACATTGCAGTTGTTATTCCAACACATGGCACATCACAAACAGTTGCAGTAATAAAATGCATTGCAGTTGTTATTCCAACACATGGCACATCACAAACAGTTGTACTAATAAAATACATTGCAGTTGTTATTCCAACACATGGCGCATCACAAACTTTTGCAGTAATAAAATGCATTGCAGTTGTTATTCCAACAGATGGCACATCAAAAACAGTTGTACTAATAAAATACATTGCAGTTGTTATTCCAACAGATGGCGCATCACAAACTTGTGTACTAATAAAATGCATTTTTACAAATGTTTGTGATGTGCCATCTGTTGGAATGAAAAATGCAATGCCTAGATCTCAGTTCTATGCCCTTTAGTATAGGATTCATAAAAGCAGTGCTAATGTTTGGGATGTGCCACACACAGACACACAGACACACACACCCTGGTCCTTTTATCAAGGTGGATGTTCCTCTTTTTTATTTTGTTTTTATGTATGTGGTTGCATGGTGGCATTGATTTTTTTTTTTGTAAAAAGAGCTTCCCTGTTTAGTTTCTTTGGTGTGGACCTCGTAGTAAAAGTGACCTTCAGTTTCTTCCAAAACCCCAACTGCTCAATCAAGGGAGCAGAAAGAAGTGGGAAAGTGAGACGTCACAAGGGGTAACTCTGGAAATCCTCCGGGCATGTGAAGGCAAACCATAAGGATAAAATGGCATCATCAACCTATGGAATTTGCTCCAGTGGGTCACAAGAGAGCCATACCCACATTCTGGCAAACTGTAGTTCCCAATTTTCGTGGATTTATTTATTTATTTATTTATTTTCTGCTCTCCCATGAAGCCCAGATAAGTGACATTCCAGGGAGGTTATTAGCATTTGCCCTCTTTGTCCCAAAGTGGTGGAATTGTTTTAATGTGGCCCTAGCCCACCCAGACTAGTGCCAGGATGCAGGGGCACTGTTGTTCCTTGTGAACTTCCCTGTGCTTTAGGGGGATTTTAGCATTTCTGACTTTAGTCCAAGGGTTCCTTTGCAGTCATTGATTAAGAGGATTCTGCATGTTAGTAATAATAATAATAATACATTTTATTTAAGTTGCGCCTTTCCCATGCTCAAGGTTGTGACTTTGCATCCCCAAGGTGTGTCTCCTTGTTTGATTGGTCACCCAGTGTGGATATGGCTTGAGGGTGACCATCATTGGCCCAGAGTCCCTGCTAGGGCAGGTGCCTGCCTTGAACCAAGAGCTGTTGGGAGAGGCTCCAGCCACCCGCAGCTCTGTAATCGTCTGGCAGCAGATGAGTTTCATTTGAAATGCGGTGAGGGATCTTCACTGCACACCCTACGCCTGTTTATGAAAATCGGCGTGAAAGGAGCCATAAATAAACACATACACATCGTGACCAAGTGGAAATAAATGGTCTGACATTTGGCTTTTGGATGCCAGCTCCACTTTAAAGGTCATGCAGTGCTGCAGTTTCCCAGGTCAGCTTTTAATTCACAGAAGGAGATCCGTGGGCTCTGATAGTATTTGAGGTGGCCAGCTGGAGCAGAAATCATTGCAATGACAACATCAGCAACATTTACAGCATTTATACGGCGCCTTTTCATACAACAATGTAGTTTAAAGTGCTTAGGATAAGCCATCTATCATACAGCGCCTTTCATGTCTGTCTATCTATCGTACAGCGCCTTTCGTATCTATGTCTATCTATCATATAGTGTGTTTCATGTTTAGTTATCTATTATATAATGCCTTTCACATATCTATTGTGAAGCCCAGGGGCACATACAGCCGCCCTAACCCAACACAGACAGCCAGGACACGACTGTGCTGCACAGCACACATTTTATTTACAGTAGGGGAGTGCTTTTCCTTTGCTCCCCACAGCACAATACAGTCCTAAGCTCCGATAATCTAACACAGTCCATCCATCCATCCATCCATTATCCAACCCACTATATCCTAACTATAGGGTTACGGGGGTTGCTGGAGCCAATCCCTGCAAACACAGAGCGCAAGGCAGGAAATAAACCCCGGGCAGGGCGCCAGCCCACCACAGGGCATCAAACACAGTCCTCTTCTTCTTTCTCTTTCTCTTCCACCTCCACTCCAGACAAGCTTCCTCCACCTCCTTCCAACTCTGTCTCTCCGAATGGTGTGAGGCAGCTCCTTTTATTCAGCACCTGGGCATGCTCCGGATTACCTGGAATCACTTCCTGGTGTGGTGGAAATACACTGATTGGCTCTACAGCTCCCCTTGGACAGAACCCAACAGGGCTGGATCAAACTCCAGCTCCCAGCATGCCCTGTGGGAAACCATGGTGCCACAGCTGCCCAGGAGGGCTGCCCTCTAGTGTCCCATGGGAGAAATTGCCTCAGCGATCCTTACTCTCATGGTTTTTCCATTCCATTGGTGCCCCGGTCAGGTAATGGCTGAGGCCATCCGTCACACTATCCTATCTATCTATCTATCTATCTTATCTATCTATCTATCTATCTATCTATCTATCTATCTATCTATCTATCTGTTATATAGTGCCTTTCACCTATCTATCTATCTATCTATCTATCTATCTATCTATCTATCTAATCTATATCTATCTATCTATCTATCTATCTATCTATCTATCTATCTATCTATCTATCTATCTAATTATATAGTGCCTTTCACCTATCTATCTATCTATCTATCTATCTATTATATAGTGCCTTTCACATCCATCTATCTGTCTGTCTGTCTATCTGTCCACCTTATAGTGTCTCTTACATCTTTCTCTCTCTCTCTCTCTCTCTCTCTCTCTCTCTCTCTCAATCATATAGCGCCTTTTTCATGTCTGTATCTGTTATATAGCGTCTTTCACATCTCTCTGTTTAATATATTGCCTGCCTTATCAATCCCAGGACTGCCCAAGAAGTTGCTGCTTTGTCACACGGTTGGGTGGCATTCTTCGCGGCATTCCAGTTTGGCCCATTAGCGACTTCATGACTCCCTAATCACATAATGGCCGCAGATTCTTTTGGTGTGAGGAGCGCCCTTCCCACCAGCCCCCTGTTTGTCTGCCTCTCTCTTTCCACAGGACGGGCCTTTTTAAGGCAACATGAAGATGAAAGGCAGGTCCCTAAGGAGCCTCCGGGCTGCCTCTCTTCATAATGGCCGGTGGTCCATGTGGGCCTGTCAGCTGGACTTTATTTATGTTTATTTTCAAAGGGCGTCCCGTTAACATGTTATTTCTGTCTCTCTCATGTGTTACCTGATTTTCTTGCCTGCCTCTCCCCAGGTGGAGCCCCAGAGAGTAGAAGTTGTCCTCAGATACGAGCGAGAGCGGCCTGACGACGTTCACACTGAAATACATCACAGAAGGGGCTCACGCGACGTTCACTGCACGTTGTTTCCGGTGTGGGGTTTGCGTGTTCCCCCCGTGCTCTTGTGGGTTTCCTCCCACAGTCCAAAGACATTTGCTCTTAGGTGGTGAGGTGATGCCAAACTGGCCGTCGTGCTTGTGTGTTCACTCTAAGATGGAGTGGTGCCCGCCTCTAAGGATTGTTTCTGCCTTGCGCCCAGTGCTGTCTGGGATGGCAGCCCCCCAGCGGAGACCCTGCTCTGGATAAGGAGGTTTGGAGAATAGATGTCTGGATGGAGGTGCCATGTAGTGTGTGTCTCATAGGACGTGGTATTGCAATTCCAGTCACCTCGTACTTGTTGAACCCCCGGGCACCAAACTGCTAGAGTTTTGTACAGCGTTTTCTTTTTTATTTTTGAACGCGCTCCTGGATGTCACAACTTATATAAATAAACGCTGAGAAAAATTTAAAAAAAAAAAAGGGTTTCAGTTTTACAAATTGAAGTCTGAATGGAAAAAGTGGGGGAGGAGCAGAGCGGCCAAAAAAAAAAATCGTTTTTCCTAAATAGAGAGCCGAGCCCGTCACGGCGACCTCTGCCACTTCTGGAATGGGAACGGCGTCGCCTCACATACTCGCTTGGGTTTTGTTCCCTTATAAGCTCATGCCAAAAATGAGGAGTCCAAAGTGAGCGCCTTGCAGGCGGGCATCGCTGCTCACCGGGTGGCTGGCAGGCCTTGCAGCTCAACTCTGTTAATGTGCTTTCTAGAAGTAGGCAGGCAGAAGGCTTGAATTTGGCGATAGATAAATAAATCAATACACAAATAAAAGCACAGTACTATGAGTATAAATACATGTGGTACAGTGTTCCTTGTTGCATATTTCTTTATGTATTTATATACAGTGGGTATCTAAAAGAATCCCCCCCTTCAAAATATTCCCATTTTTTTTGCTTTACAGCCTTAAATGTAAACACACAAACCAATATTTTTTCCAGCTTTACTTACTCAATGCCATCTGTAACATCCAAGTGAAAGAAATCACAGCTACAGTTCAGAAGAATTTAAAAAAATAAAACACATGAAATCCTGAGATTAATAAAGGACCCCCAAACTCAATCAGGTGTCAGTGCCCCCCATTCCCATTGCGGCTACTGGCTTCCTTCCACCTCTGATCAGTTGTAATGAGTGTGATTAGTGAAGCTCTTCCTGGAGCATTCATTTCCTTCCTTGGCAGTGCCACTAACACCAAACAATTGACTATGGGTGGCAGGCCACTTTCAGAAGATCTCAGGGACAGAGTTGTGGACAGACGTAAGGCAGGAGATGGAGACAAAAACATCTCAAAGGCTTTATCAATCCCAAGGAGCTCAGTGTTTGGTACGACTAGGACCCTCCAAACTGGATGGAAGAGCAAGGAGGAAACTGGTAAGAGAGACTACCGAGAGGCCAATGGCCACTTTGAAGGAGTTACAGGATTTGATGACAAAGAGTGGTCATTAATGGTGTGCAGGTGACAACAATTTGACAAGCACTCCACCATTGTGGCTTGTTCAGGAGGGTCGCACTTCTCAAGAAAGGCCACATGAAGGCTCGTTTGAGCTTTCCCAGAATGCACCTTGAAGATTCTGATGCCAAGTGGAAAAAGGTCTTCTGTTCAGTTGAGACCAGAATCAAACTATTTGGCCTCAATACCAGACGGTCCACCAATGCAGCTCACCATCCACAACACACCATACCTACAGTACAGCATTGAGGGGGCAGCATCTTGTGTGATGGGGGCCTGGAGCTCTCGTTAGGGAAGAAAGAAAAATGGATGGAGCAAAATACTTGAGGAAAACCTGCTACCCTCTGCCAGAAAGTTGAAGATGGGCAGAATGTTCACCTTTCAACACGACAAACGACCTGAAGCACACAGCAAAATGGACCACACGGTGGCTGAAGGAGAAGAAAGTGAATGTCCTGGTGTGGCCAGTCAGAGCGCAGACATAAATCACACTGAAAATCTGTGGAAAGATCTGAAGATGGCAGACCAGCAACGCTCACCGCCCAATGTGACCGAACTTGAAGAGTGGGGGGCTAATATCTAGGTGTGCAAAGCTGATAGAGAAGAATCCCAACGGACTCAAGGCTGTCATTAAAGCAAAAGGGGGGTCAACAGAATAACATGTAGGGGGCTGATCCTTTACTAACCTCAGTAGGTCTTGTGTTGGATTTTTTATCATTTTTCTGAACTGTAGCTGTGATATTGGATGTTAGAGGTGGCATTGAGTAAGTAAATCTGGGAAGAAATATTAGTTTGTGTGTGTTTACATTTAAGGCTGTAAAGCAAAACAATGGGAATATTTCAAGGGGGGGGGGGTTCTTTTCTATACGTGGACAAAATTGTTGGTACCATTCAGTCAATGAAAGAAAAACTCAAAATGGTCACAGAAATAACCCTAATCTGACAAAAGTAATAATAAAAATTCTATGAAATTTAACCAATGAAAGTCGGACATTGATTTTCAACCATGCTTCAACAGAATTAATTTAAAAAAATAAACTCATGAAACAGGCCTGGACAAAAATGATGGTACCCCTAACTTAATATTTTGTTGCACAACCTTTTGAGGCAATCAAACGATTCCTGTAACTGTCAATGAGACGTCTGCACTTCTCAGCAGGTATTTTGGCCCACTCCTCATGAGCAGACTGCTCCAGTTGTCTCAGGTTTGAAGGGTGCCTTTTCCAGACGGCATGTTTCAGCTCTTTCCAAAGATGATCAATAGGATTGAGGTCAGGGCTCATAGAAGGCCACTTTAGAATAGTCCAATGTTTTCCTCTTAGCCATTCTTGGGTGTTTTTAGCTGTGTGTTTTGGGTCATTGTCCTGTTGCAAGACCCATGACTTGCGACTGAGACCAAGCTTTCTGACACTGGCCAGCACATTTCTCTCTAGAATCCCTTGATAGTCTTGAGATTTCATTGTACCCTGCACAGATTCAAGACACCCTGTGCCAGATGCAGCAAAGCAGCCCCAGAACATAACAGAGCCTCCTCCATGTTTCACAGAAGGGACAGTGTTCTTTTCTTGATATGTGAACATAGAGCTGATGTGCCTTGGCAAAAAGTTCAATTTTGTCTCATCTGTCCATAGGACATTCTCCCAGAATCTTTGTGGCTTGTCCACATGTAGTTTGGCAAATTCCAGTCTGGCTTTTTTATGATTTGTTTTCAACAATGGTGTCCTCCTTGGTCGTCTCCCATGAAGTCCACTTTGGCTCAAACAACGACGGATGGTGCGATCTGACACTGATGTTCCTTGAGCTTGAAGTTTACCTTGGATCTCTTTAGAAGTTTTTCTGGGCTCTTTTGTTACCATTTGTATTATCCGTCTCTTTGATTTGTCATCAATTTTCTTCCTGCGGCCACGTCCAGGGAGGTTGGCTACAGTCCCATGGATCTTAAATTTCTGAATAATATGTGCAACTGTAGTCACAGGAACATCAAGCTGCTTCGAGATGGTCTTATAGCCTTTACCTTTGACATGCTTGTCTAGAATTTTCTTTCTAATCTCCTGAGACAACTCTTTCCTTCGCTTCCTCTGGTCCATGTTGAGTGTGGTACACACCATGTCACCAAACAACACAGTGACTACCTGGAGCCCTATATATAGGTCCACTGACTGATCACAAGATTGTAGACACCTGCCTGTGATGCTAATTAGTGGACACACCTTGGATTAACATGTCCCTTTGGTCACATTATTTTCAGTCTTTTCTAGGGGTGCCATCATTTTTGTCCAGGCCTGTTTCATGAGTTTATTTTTTTAAATAATTCTGTTGAAGCATGGTTGAAAAGCAATGTCTGACTTTCATTGGTTAAATTTCATAGAATTTTTATTTATTATTACTTTTGTCAGATTAAAGTTATTTCTGTGACCATTTTGAGTTTTTCTTTCATTGACTGAAGGGTACCAACAATTTTGTCCACGTGTGTGGTTGAAATCCAAGTATAATCAGTTTAGCCCTCTGTGCATTACTATAAAAGATTTGTGATGTACCATCTGTTGGAATGACAGAGACATAGTAACCGGACGAGCACACAGACATTTATCTTTTTGTTAAGGTGGTTATGCAAATTTCTGTCTGTCCAGCAGTTACTTTCTCCTGGGTGTGTTCAGCGTTTAATTTTTTCAGTGTGGTGTGTCCATCCGGTTGTCGTACTGAAAAGAGAGCTGACAGGGCAGAGCGCTGAGTTCCACTGACGCCATGATGCCACACTTGGCATGACGCGGAGGCTGACACGGGCACTTGTCAGTTTAAAACAAGCGCGGCTGGTTGGGCTTCCTGAATGGGATCAGTGGCATAGTGGGCATGACTTTGGAGGTGGTGGGTTCAGTTTCTGCTACCGACACTGTGTAACCCTGAGGATGTCACTTCACCTGCCTGTGCTCTGGTTGGAAAAACAGAAAGAAATGGAACCAGTTGTGTGTCAGGTGGTGTACGTTGCCGTGAATAAAGGTATCAGACAGAGGATAAATAATGCAAGGACGGGGGGGGGACCCCCTATCAGGGGAATCCCCCCTCTCCCATGTGCTTAGAGGCAGCACCCCTTTGTTGGATCTCCCATGCCCAGACCCATAGGGCAACTTAGTCCCATAGGCCCAAAACAATTGTATGGAGTATTCACTTCTGGGGTAGGTGAAAGCCCCACTGGGCTGCCCAACAGGACTAGATTGCCCTGTTGACCTTACACCTGCCCCAGAAGTGCTTCCCCCATACAGTTGTATTGGGCCTAAAAGCCCTCCAGGGTCCAGCGTAAAGGGAGTCTCCTCGCCTCACTTGGGGAGTCTGAATTGGGAGTGGAGGAGGAGGAGGACAAAGCTCACCAGGGAGGAATGGAGAATGAAGATCAAGCCTTTGAGGTCTTCTTGTTAATAAATGTATTTATTTGAACCTCAAACTTGTATGGGTGGGTTTGTGGCTCTGTTATGTCCCCCCTACAAGACACAGTTCTGACCCAGTTGTGCGAGTTTATATCTCTGCAACCTGGAGCTCCAAGTAGGTGCAGTTGACTCCAATGGGCAGTCCACGTGGGAGGAGTTTACTGCAATGGCCGCCAATAGAGACTAGCTGCTGACCTCCAGAACCCCACCCAGTTAGAGTATGGATAAGATAAGCTTTTGTGGGAGGGTCACCTGACTCAGACAATGCAATGAAGTGTTCAGCTCCACCTACTTAGAGCTCCAGGGTGGAGGCTCCAGAGATATCAGGGTGCAGTTGTTTGTGGGGTGCGAGTAGTCATCCTTTGTTCTGCCTTTGAGACCACCAGGAGGCAGTCACTGTCTGTTTTCTTCTGACTCATGACATTCTCCATCCCGTTCAATCCCTGGTTATCGAGGAGAGGTGCTTCCTGGGATTTTTTATCTCATTTTTTGTGGACTGTGCAGGGGCTTGTGGGGGCCGCCACTCCCTTTAATTATTTGGCCCTGGTGCGTTGCCATTTGCATTTTGCTCTCTTGATTACAGGGGGAGTTTGTTTTACTTCATTAGTTAAATGAAGTGTGTGTGTGGGGGGCACCTGCTGCTCTTTGCACTCTCAGTATTCCAACTCTTTATGTATTTGTCTTCTTCCTGGCCCCCTTGATGTATCTACAGCTCGGCTGATCGTGCCTCACACATCTCTTTGCACACCAGGCCAGTAAGGACTTGGACTGATCAGACTTTTTATTTTTTTTGCTGGCGTCCTGCCTGAACATTTCAGTAGTCTGAGCGCTCCAGCAGGTGGCGTTGTCTGGCACTCTGGAGCTGAAGCTTAATTTCCCTAACACGTTTCACAACGCGGACGCAGGAACTGACACCCTGGCCATGTAAGTGGGCGGCTGTCAGCGTTGGCATTGAATGTGTAAATGTGTGTGGCACAGATACGTGAGCTGGTGGGCACAGGCATTGAGACAGACCCTGGATGTGTTTGTAGGAAAATAAAGGTAATGCCACCTTGGATATACAAGCAGGCACTTCCAGGCAAGGACAATGTGGTCATGTAATCAGGTGGCATGCCATGGTCACCTTAGGAGGGTGCAGGGTTTGGCACTGTGGACATGTGATCAAATGTATTCTGGCATTGACACCACGGTCCTGGAAGCAGTTGGGTGCCCTGCTTACATGGCAGGCACAGGTCTCAACAACCTGAAGGAGAGAGCAGGTGGCATAGACATTGTCACTGTGGACATGTAAGTCAATTGGCACAGGTATAAATGCCCTAAAAGGATGCAGATGTGTAAACGGGCAAGTGAAAATACCAAAAGCTGAAATGTAAATCAGACAGGTCCTCTTCATTAACGCCTTGAACCTGTAAGCAGGTGGGCACCGCTGGTTTGACTTTGTGTTGCTCACGGAGTCCTGATTGAGGCACATGACCTGCATTGTGAGAGCCCTTTTGACCTTTGATGTGACGACACCACACACATCAGCAACAAAGAGACCAGCAGACCCCTTGATAGCACTGGTTTGAATAAGACAGGGTCCACCTTCACCCCATAAGGAGGTTCGAATCAGTTGTACCTCATCTGGAACACCTGATTGTGGTTTGATGGACCTGGAGTAGTGATAAATACCGGGGTGCACTTACTACTTCCATGTGACAAATGTGCATTTTTGCTTATTTACATTATGAGAGGGAATACCGAAGGTCAGTTCTTTGTGTCATTCGTTCTGGTCTGTCACCTTTATCTGCAGGCAACTGTCTGCGTGAAGGTCTACTGTCTGCCTGATCAAAATGTCCATTTTCCATGGGGTGTACTTACTTTTTTTGCACATGATTGTATTTGCTTAGTACTTCTTACAGAAGCGTATTACTGCCACGACATAATAAAAAAAATATGCTCACTATCACGTTATAACGTGAAAATATTACATTATAACGTGAAAACATCATGTTAAAACGAGAAATCGTATCATGTGATAACGTGAAAATATAAGATTATAACGTGAAAACATCACGTTAAAACGACAAATAGTATCACGTTAAAACGTGATACTATTTCACGTAATTACGTGATAAAGTTTCATGTTATAACGTGAAACTTTTTTGGTTATCCAGTGAGGAGTGCACGTCTGCAAATGAAACGGCTCATTTACACGACTTGATCAAATTCTACTTTATGCTTGGGGTCAGACATGGAGAGATTCTGCTCCTGCTGACTAAGGTGGATGGTTTTGTAATAAGTATGCGTACACTGAGAAGAATTTTAAAAGACATGTGGCTTTACAGAAGAAAGAATCAGTCCGACATTTTGGAGGTAGCATCATTTCTCATTGACCAGCTGGAAGGGCACGGAAGGCTCCATGGATACAAGCTACACCATCTCAGCTGCATTCAAGCTGGGCATGTTGTGACCCAAACCACGGTGAGGCATTTAATAACTGATGCGACGCGTGTACATTAATCCTGGACCTAATTTTATGTGGCATGTTGACTCTTATGACAAACTAAAGCCGTTTGGAATATGTATAAATGGAGCGATTGATGGTTTTTCAAGGCTCATGATATGGCTTCATGCTTATTCAACAAACAGCGATTTTACGTTTTAACGTGATACTATTTGTCGTTTTAACGTGATGTTTTCACGTTATAATCTTATATTTTCACGTTATCACATGATACGATTTCTCGTTTTAACGTGATGTTTTCACGTTATAATGTAATATTTTCACGTTATAACGTGATAGTGAGCATATTTTTTTTATTATATCGTGGCAGTAATACGCTAAATATAATTAATCAGCACAATATCCAATGCATGACACCATTATAATACTGCACTATATATACAGTAGTAATATTGCACAAAACACAAATATATCTCTCTATATTATAAAAGAAAATCTTGAGAGGAGACAAGACTGTTGCCAAGAGTTTTGGTCAAGTCCCGCCCTCCTCTCAACCATTTCCGGTTTTGTCAGACTCACCTCCTGCGCTCTCAGCTCTTTTAGTTTTACTCATTTTAAGTCGTTTATGACAAATCCTCAGTTTCTTCCTTTAAAGAAGCTTTTCTGTATTTTTATACATACACTCTATTTGTTTCCTTCGATGTAGTCCTTTTCAGGACAATAATTTTATACGTTTGGGATGACACATCAGCGACTAAGCGAAGAAGAAAGGGCAGTTTGTCGAAAAGAGGCCCAAAAGCATTGGAGAGAAAAGAATTCAAAAAAGAACAATAATAATAGTGCAATAATAATAATAGTGCAAATTTGGAAAATAAGGAAAGTAATAATCAGCCGGGACGGAGTGGAACTGAAAACCTTGCCGGTCCAAGCGGGGTCGGAAATAAAACACAAAGAGTAGAAGACAAAGTAGAAAGTGGTAAAGAATTCAAAAACGTTATCGTGATACACATACAGAGCAGCTTAGAGATAATGAAAGCACTAAAATTTGAAAGTCTCAAAAAACTGATAGTAAAAGATCGCATTAGTGCAAACAAACGGAAATTATTACTTGTGAAATAACGGAACAGCGAAAAGAGATCGAATACAGTATGGACATAGGTGATATGACAGAAGTATGTAGTTATTGTTCGGCTTTAAACTTTAAGCCAGAGATTTGTAGATCGTCTAATTCATGTTGCTATCAGGGAAAAGTAGTGTTTCTTCCCAATGAAGAGGCGTATCCGCGAGAAATAAAAGATGTGTTATTTGGAGAAAGTGAAAGCCACAAACACTACAGGCAAAATAGCTGAATCTACAATAATCTGTTCGCGTTCGCGTCATTCAATGCTCAGATGTAGATTTTGATTCAAGACCATATGCTATGAAAATCTGTGGTCCCGCAACAATTAAAGCTACTACACGTTTAATTTCGAATAAACTACAGTTTGGTCAGATTTATATTTATGATCACGGAGAAGCGATGCAACATGGAATCAAACGAGTTAAACGATCGGACGTATTAGAAATTGAGTTCCCATGAAAATAACAATCTGTTAAAATTGTACATCCGCTTACCCATACACGAGCGGCAAAGCCGCAGGGTTGGCCAGCGATGCGAGCAGGGAGCAGAGCCCCCTAGTAAAGCAATATAGTAAAGTACAATGGCACTCTTGCCTAGTTATATATGAAGTAAATCCTTATAAAATAAACAGAATTTAAATTTGGATGGAGGGGTTTAGAAATCAAGAAGTGACAGAGTTAAACCAGAATGACTATGTAATGGATGCACATACGATCTCTTCTTTAATCCTAAATCTTGCCCTTGCGGTGTGATGAGGGGTCGATTACTTCTGCCTGCGAGGGCTCAATCAGAAGCGTCTCCCGCTCTTTCCCCCCCCATTCGTGATAAAGACACCGATGGAGGTAAACGATGTGGGGTGCCTCATTCGTTTAACTGTTTTCATCTTTAGGTTAGTGGCTGAAAACATTTTTCTTTTCCCAAGATTAGTAGTTTGTAACTCCCTGAAAGTTTACTTAGACACGGTTAGTATGCCTTCTTTGTTATTATTAACAAATAGTTTATTATTATTCACAAATAGTTGAAGTGTGAAGCGGGAAAGGTGCACGGAGCGGTGCGGGGCGCTTTATGTCAGTAGTTCTTAAATTGTCGCGGACAGGTTTGTGACGGGTCGCCACCTGCTTGTGTAGTGAAAACTGCCGAGATTGTCCCAGCCCGAAATTTGTCGCTTCCCTCAGTTTAATCTAGTTAATAATTACCACGTGAAGCCGCGCGCGCGCGTTGTGTACGTACGGCCCGTTGAGATTCTCCTAGTCAATAAGTTAAGGTGACTTTCCGGGAACAGTTCCCGTTTTCGGACAACTGTCCCCGCTCAGAAACATGTCCCCGTTTTGTCCCCGGTTTCAGCTGGTTCACTTTTTTGAATGTATCTCATCACCAGGATCATTTGAACTCGGCGCGCATGCGCGGTGTTTTGACGGAGGTTATACAGTACTTTACCGCATCCTGCAACTTTGGCGAGAAATCACGTGATAAGCTTTCGCTTTGTATGTAGTGTACGCTCCCCAAAACCCCCCATGTCCCCGGATTGGCCCAAAAAATTCTGGTCACCTTAAATAAGTGACAGTGCTTGGTTAGTGTCGCATAGCTTATAATGTCACAGCAGAGGATGTGGGACACTGTTGATTGAAGAAGAGTTGTGCCTGCTATTACTGACTTTAAGAGGAAGAAAAGAAGAAGGTGGAGGCTTGTCAGACCTATTGACCAAAAGCGGTGCGGGAAGGACGAATGTAATTTTTCTCTTGAGGGGGGACGGGGGCTACATGACGAGAGGGCGCATTTTTAAATATTCTTGCGTTTTGATAACCCGTTTCGACATATTCAACTCATCGTTCGTCTTTCTGGCCGCTGCGTAACCTGCCTGTCCATCCTTTGAAATTCACCATTTTGAAGACGCGGCCGCCGAGTAGGCCTCGCTGTGTAGTTTGCAACATTTTCGCGCGCGCTGGACGTGTCTCCAAATCTGACGTCATTTTTGCCGCGCTTGTTTAGAGTGTTGCTTACTGCGGTCTTATCATGCGATCTGTCACATTTCCTGTAAAGAGCGCTGTCACATACGGCTTTCGTTTGTGTGGTGTGAACATTTATAACAGTGAAACGGTCAAAATGAGATGACTGACAGTAAAGACGCTTATAAGGAAGGGGAGAGAGAGAGAGAGGGAAGAAGAACACGGATAAGTTTATGAGGTGACTGGTGAAGGATCAGCGGCCCTAGTTTGAAATGTCAAAAGGAAAAGACCTTCTGAGGCACACGTGGTGTCAGTGATGATTTTTGAGGTGCCTCTTTGCATATTCACCATTATGGAATACAGTGAATCTTCAATAAATGTGTACTAGAAGTGCAAAGAAGATTGCTTAATTAAGTTTAATGCCCCTTGGTGTGGACAAATTCCTTCTCTTAAGACAATTTTAAAAAGTGATTTGATAAATTTGAATCTCCTGATAGTCTGCAAGGATGTGTTTGTTGAATCATTGAGAACAGTAAGAACACCAGAAAATATCAGAACTGTGAGCCAGGCTGTAAGTGGCATTCAGCAGGGCACTCGACTGATGAGGCACCTCATCTTCATCAATGACCAGGCCAATCAGGGTGGTGTCATCAGCAGTTTAACTGATTGGGTCACTGGAAGGTGCAGTCATTGGTTTGGGAGACTGAACACAGCCAGAGTGGGCGCTGTGCTCGGGTTCTAATGTTTACCCCCCTTCACTGTCAGACATCTGTTCCTTAGAAAATCGGTGTTTTATCATGTGAAAGTGTTCACGAAAGGTTTATGCTGGTAGACATTTTAATACTGGAAATAACTAAATTATTAACCGGAATAAATACCTATGGGGCGGCACGGTGGCGTAGTGGGTAGCGCTGCTGCCTTGCAGTTAGGAGATCTGGGATCGCCTCCCAGGTCCTCCCTACGTGGAGTTTGCATGTTCTCCCTGTGTCTGCGTGGGTTTCCTCCCACAGTCCAAAGACATGCAGGTCAGGTGGACTGGCGATTCTAAATTGTCCCTAGTGTGTGTGTGCTGTGGGTGTGTGTGTGTCCTGCGGTGGGTTGGCGCCCTGCCCGGGACTGGTTCCTGCCTTGTGCCCTGTGTTGGCTGGGATTGGCTCCAGCAGACCCCCGTGACCCTGTGTTCGGATTCAGCGGGTTGGAAAATGGATGGATGGATTGACATTACCCCACACTCATTCTCATCAAATGCTGTAGTGGCTGAGGCTGCCTACCTCAGTGTCGGTACCTTAGCAAGGGCCAGAAGTCATCCCACTAAGAAGGCACACTCCCGTTGGGACTTCCCCTGAAACGGCTACAATTTAAACTACCTTAGCAAAGGCCAAGAGTCGCTTCAAGAACGGCAATCCTGCAGGAATTCACGGATGCGATGCTCCATTTCCAGATCACTACCTCTGAACAGGCTGCACAAATCTAGCTGAACGAGCACAGCTCGCATCTGAACAAACAGGTGAGGCCAGTTACTCCAACAAAGATGTTTTCCTGATCACCACCTTTTAAAAGAGCTAAACAAATAACGAATCACTTGAACAAGCACACTGCGGCAGATGATATCAATAAACATGGCAAGTTTCAGTGAGATAATATTTTTAGTAAGTTATATCAGTCAAAAATTGGACGATTGAGAATTTCCCTTTGTTTTTGCTACCTGTCAACCTGACGTTATTTTAGGCTAATTATGAGATGTAAGTTAAACAACAAAGTCTCCTAAAGCACTTATTTTACATCTTCTCGCAAACATACACACACTGGTTAGTTTATCTAAGCTCCAATGTAAACGGTCTAATCTATATACGTATACATATATAAATAATGCAAAGTTCACTGACTCACTCACTCAACACAAACACCATTTCCCAGTCATGCCAGTCATTCTCCAACCTGCAATATCCTAACTACAGGGTCACAGGGGGTCTGCTGGAGCCAATCCCAGCCAGCACAGGGTGCAAGGCAGGAACAAATCCCCGGGCAGGGCGCCAGCGCACCGCAGGGAACGCCATTTCCCATTTAGTTAAAAAAACTGAAATTTGTCCGGATGGTACATCCAAGTCAGTAGGTATCTGCTAAGAAAGGACAATATTTAGGGGTAACCTGTACAAACGAAAAACTAAATACCTCATAATCTCAAAACTAGTTTTGACTGAAATTTGGTAGTGCTATAGAAAAATGAAAATTAGCCCAGCAGTGTATTTTTTTTTTTTTGTTGTGTTTCTTTTATGGGGCGATACGGTGGCGCAGTGGGTAGCGCTGCTGCCTTGCAGGTAGGAGATTCGGGATCGCTTCCCAGGTCCTCCCTGAGTGGAGTTTGCATGTTCTCCCCGAGTCTGCGTGCGTTTCCTCCCACAGTCCAAAGACATGCAGGTTAGGTGCATTGGCGATTCTAAAATGACCCTGGTGTGTGCTTGATGTGTGTGTGTGTGCGTGCCCTGCGGTGGGCTGGCGCCCTGCCCGGGGTTTGTTTCCTGCCTTGCGCCCTGTGTTGGCTGGGATTGGCTCCAGCAGACTGCCATGACCCTGTGTTAGGATATAGCGGGTTGGATAATGGATGGATGGATGTTTCATTTATGGACATTTAGTAATATTACACTACCATACATGCTCTGCCCTGCACTGAAAAGCGGCTTAATGCAGATGAAGAAGGGAGCAGAGGTGATTGACAGGTCACATGAATATCACCACTAACCAATAGGGAGGGCAGACGACTCAAGGCGGGGCCATGTCCGATACAGGTAAAAAAAGACGTGATCACGTTGTGAAATGGAAGGAGTTTGGCGAGGCTCAAGGAAGATGCAAAGCTCAGTGGTGAGCAAGCACAGTTTTTTTGCTTTCACTGCCGACACTCATAGATGCGTACCAACTGTCATCTTGATTATCTTTTCCGACCTGCTGACCTCCAGCCCCTGGACACAGCGCCGAAACTACAGTGCAACAAGGACTGACCAAGCCCGATCAGGGAGCTTAAATCACACAACACCTAACATTGGTCTTAGATTGTGCGGCAAGAATTTCTGATGGGGAAGCCACAGAAATTGGGTTGCGACACTTGAAGCTACTGCTCTGCATGCCTACTGCTGTTCATGTTAATACATCAGTATAACACGTACAGTACCAGCACTTATGCATACCCACTTCAAGCAACAGATGGCGCATCACAAACATTAACACTGTTTATAGGAATCCCAAACTGCATATAACAACAACAACAACATTTATTTATAGAGCACGTTTTCATCCAAAATAATTAGCTCAAAGTGTTTTACAAGTTAAAGAAGTAAAAAGAAAAATATAAAAATAAGATTAGGCAATACTAAGTAACAAAGAATAAAGTAAGGGCCGATGGCCAGTAGGACAGAAAAAAAAAACAAACTCCACAGGACTGGAGAAGAAAAAAAAAGAAAATCTGCAGGGGTTCTGAGGCCACGAGACCACCCACCCAGCCCCCATACTACCTAACATAAATGATCTAAATCAGTCCTCATGCTTTTCAGGCATATGGGAGGAATGGTGGCTCTGAGGCTAAGGATCTGCACAGGTGACTGTCCATCCATGGCCAGTCATGGCTCAGTGAGATCGCAACCTCTGGTAGCACCTCATTTAGGCCAGCTACAGATGACCAGCTGTCCATAGCTTAAAACATGGCTCAATTTGAAGGTGCCCTCTGGTGGCACCTCACTTGGCCCAAATACAAGTGACCATCAGTCCATAGGTTGCCAGTTCGAATCCCGTAAATGCCAATAGGGACTCTGCTCTGTTGGCCCCTTGAGCAAGGAAGGCCCTGCAATTGCAGAGCGCTTTGAGTAGTGAGAAAAGCGCTATATAAATGCAAAGAATTATTATACAGTGCATTTTATTACAACAGATGTTTATAATGCACCATCTGTTGGAATGACATTATTATAACATGCATACAAAATAGATTCCAGTAGATAGTGCACTGCAAGCATTACAGTTGAGTTAGCATTAATTATGTAGATTCAACCCATCTTAGACGGATAGCACAGCAGGTCAACCTTAATAAAAGGATAAATGTCTGTGTATCAAAGTGTGTGTCTGTTTGCTATGTCTCTGTCATTTCAGCAGATGGCGCATCACAAACATTTGTAATAATGAAACAAATTGTATTTGCCATTCCAAGAGATGGCATAAACATTACCACAGTTTTTACGAATCCAATACCAAATAGCATATAACAGAGATTTCAACAGATGGCACAATAAACATATTTTTAGTAATACATTTAATTCTTACACATGTTTGTGATGCGCCTTCTGTTGGAATGACATAGCCAATGCAACCTGACAGACATACAGAGGCACCCACAGCTGGTCTTGGCATGATGGAATAATGTTCTGAAACATTTCACTTCTGAAATCCTGTGAAGTACAGTGCAAGTGAGGCAACAGAAAACTTGTATGACAGTGCTGTCCCATAACATTCTGTTCATTCAGTCTTTAAGTTAAAACTCATGCAGCATCAAAATAAATAATTTGTGTATAGAAATTAAATTATTATTATTTTTATAAATGCATTATATTAAGAAAATAAAAGGGTTATGGTGTCATTTTTGACAATCTGGTATAATCTATGATCATGGACATATATTGTTGCCAAGGCCCCCCATCATCTATCCATCCATTATCCTACCTGCTATATCCTAATACAGGGTCACAGGGGTCTGCTGGAGCCAATCCCAGCCATCACAGGGCGCAAGGCAGGAACAAACCCCGGGCAGGGCACCAGCCCACTGCAGGGCACACAGACCCACCACACACTGGGGACAATTTAGAATCGCCAATGCACCTAACCTGCATGTTTTTGGACTGTGGGAGGAAACCCACGCAGACTCGGGGAGAACATGCAAACTCCACGCAGGGAGGACCCGAGAAGCGAACCCAGATCTCCTTACCGCTACCCACTGCGCCACCGTGCCGCCCAGCCTCCCCATCAATGCATCCAAATTTCCAGTGCAATAAAAAAAACAGAATTAAAGGTAGGCACCAAATTGTGTCCATGATTAAAATGTGAAAAAAGGGAACCCTATCTTGTAAAGTGTTAATTCTCCTTTTTTGTGAGCCACTGCCCACCAAAAGGTCTGTGCACGTCACTGTCTAACGGACTCCCGTTAAAGAGTAGTCTCAAAATCGGCCCATAATGTATTCTAAAACTTTTCCTTCTAAACCTTCGCAAGCCCGTCCTTTTCTGTCTCGTGTGGGGAGACGGCCTGTGGTGCCGCACAGACAGCTTGATGTCACTGAGCTAATCCAGTCCTTCCCTACCTCAGTCCTGGGGGCCCACTGTGGCTGCAGGTTTTTGTTCCAACCAGCTTCTGTTTTTAATTGGACTCCTGGGCTAATTAAGTGATGTGTTATCTCCCAAGTTCTGTGTTTTGGGAACAATATAGAAATTAGAAAACTAAGTTTGGTAAAAATATATATATATATACTGTATATATATATTAAAATGTACCAAGCAATTATATGGGAGTAATGTTTTTTTTCTCTTATATATTTTCATTTTGATATTCATTCTACGTTTCTAGGTGTTCTAATTGTTTAATTAATCCATTATTTACTAATTAGTGGGTCTGACTCTAAAGTAGTTGCCACATTTGATTATTCCGTGTTGTTTGCCTGGGTGTCTGCTCGCCTCATTTTTAATTGTCATTAATAAGATACAACGAAGGGGAAAAACTGCATAGAGAAAGAGCAAAATAGAATGAAACCAACAAACGAGTGTGAAACATTTAAACTTATTGCAAAAGTAAATGTCTTATTAATGTAAAAATCTTGCTGCTGTGCTTTTCTGAATGTAGAATAAAAGAAAAAAAAATACCAGCTAAATAAATGAGATCAGTGCTATCAGGCGTTGTCACTGATTAGGAATCTGGTTGGAACAAAAACCTGCAGCCGCTGTGGGCCCCCCAGGACCGAGGTTGGGAAACACTGATAATCCACACCATTAAATGTAATGCTAGTTTCCCCTTGTGTGCTGTATAATCTATTTATAGTCTTGGTCAAACAGTTTATACACTCCAAAGCTACATCCTACCTAAATTGTTATAAAATATAATTGCATAAGTTAAATATTACAAGTTCTATTTAATACATTAAAAAAAAAATCTCTATATATTTTTCATCCCCTTAGAGTCAGAGATCCAGACACGTGGCATCGTCCACATACTGTACATCCTGAGAAGTTGGCTAAGGAGACGCTCTGGTCTGATTGGGTTACATGCAGAACTGAAATCCACAAGTAAGACTCTGGCATAAGTAGACGAGGTGTTTAAATTCTACAAGCTGGAGTGGAGATCCATGTTCACTGCATCTTCAACTGACCTGTCGGCATGGTAAGCAAACTGTGGAGGGTCAAGCAGATAGTCTGTGACAGGCTTGATACGCCAAAGCAGTGGTTACCAGACTCAGTCCTGGGGACCCACAGTGGCTTCAGGTTTTTGTTCCAACCAGATTCACAATTGGTGATAATAACCAATAACAACTGAGCTCACTTAATTAGCTGATCTTTTTTATTCTTCTCTTATTCTGCATTCAGAAAAACAGAACAGTCTGGTTTTTACATTTATAAGCCATTCAGAAATATTTTTTCTAAAGCTATAAATGCTGAACCTTCTTTTGTTGTTTTCCTATTTCCCCTTTTCCTGTGTAGTTTCTTCTTCTTTCGGCTGCTCTGAACATTCATCATCACACCTCCAATTTCCAGCTTCATACTCATCACTCAGTCTGACGCTCACCTCCAAAACACTCTTGACGTGCTGTTCCTTCAGAATAACACCTACTCCATTTCTCCTCCCATCCACACCATGATAGAACAATTTGAATCCCCCTCCAATCCACCTGTCCTTACCCCCATTCCATTTAGTCTCTTGCATGCACAATATATCGACCTTCCTTCTCTCCATCATATCTGCCAACTCGCTCCTCTTACCAGTCATACTGCCATCATTCAAAGTTCCTACCCTCAGTTCCACTCTCTTTACTTTCCTCCTCTTCTCCTGCCTCTGGACACGTCTCCCCCCTCTTCTTCTCCTTCAGCCAACAGTAGCCCAATTTCCGCCAGCACCCTGTTGCCTAACAGTACTGGTGGCGGTCGTTGTTAACCCGGGGCTCGGCCGATCCGGTATGGAAATTTGTATTGTTGGCCACATATTGATTTGGCAAAATTTTACACCGGATGCCCTTCCTGATTTAACCCTAATAGTGACCATTAACAACCAGCACAGCAGACACTCAGAATGATGAAAGCAAAAAAACAACTTCAGTGTCAGACCCACTAATTAGTAAAGAATCGATTAAATAACCAGAACGCCTGGAAAAGCAGAATGAAAATTAAGTTCAAAATACTGTTAGCGACTTAAAAAAACCTACCTATTCCCCATATAACAGTCAGTCAGTCAGCCATTATCTAACCCACCATATCCTAACACAGCATCACAGGGGTCTGCTGTAGCCGATCCCAGCCAACGCAGGGCGCAAGGCAGGAAGCAAACCCCGGGCAGGATGTCAGCCCACCGCAGGACACACACACACACCAACACACTGGGGACAATTTAGGTCCTCAAATGTACCTAACCTGCATGTCTTTGGACTGTGGGAAGAAACCCACGCAGACACGGGGAGAACATGCAAACTCCATGCAGGGAGGACCCGGGAAGCGAACCCGGGTCTCCTAACTGCAAGGCAGCAGTGCTACCCACTGTGCCACCGTGCCACCCCCCCCATATCACAGCTTATTGCATTTTAATAAAAATCTACCAAACTTAGTTTGTAATTTCTACATTGACTCCAAAACACAGAAACTGGGAAATAACGACTCACATAATTAGGCTAAGAGTCCAATGAAAAATGGGAGTTGGTTGGAACAAAAACCTGCAGCCGCAGGGGGTCCCCAGGCCCGAGATTGAGAATCCCTGCTCTAAAGAATCCGACGTTCAGATGACTTCATTATGACCACAGTCTCATTTAGACTGTAAGTGTTTTCCTTCTTCAGTTCGGGGATGATTGCGGATTCTTTGAAACAGGTAGGAAGTTTGTATTGAGTCAAAGGGTGAGTGACAATTTCTGCAAATACACGAGAAAACAATGTACTGTATGAAGGCTGATTTATACTTCTGTGTCGAGCCTGCACCGTAGTCTGCATTGTCTATGGTGTAGCCTGAGGCGCATCTTCTCAAAAATGTGACACTATGTGTTGCATCGATGCAAACCTTACACAGGCCCCTACCAGTCTGATTGGCCAGTTTGGTAACTATGCATTTCCTGAAATGTGTTTTTGTTCATCTTCCAGTTTGGAAGTTGGCAAATTTATGAAAAGGTGAGGGACAAACACGTTTTGCCTATGGAAGAAAATGTGTAGCAAGAAAGGT
The DNA here is from genome assembly GCF_016835505.1 of Polypterus senegalus. Lineage (NCBI taxonomy): Eukaryota > Metazoa > Chordata > Cladistia > Polypteriformes > Polypteridae > Polypterus > Polypterus senegalus. The sequence continues at coordinate 159,984,314 of NC_053166.1, read as the reverse complement.
AGGTGATCCTGGAGGAAGAAAAGTGCCTGCATTATAATGGATCGTTCACTTTTCTTGCACGCTGCAAGCACCTCCAACTAATGTTCAGGCCTGTGTCTTTGCAGAAGTATAAACTGCTTTTGGTGGTGTAGGTTTGACACAAATGTAAAAATCAGCCTTTAGTGCCTGGACCAGAAGTTTCACGACATTTCTGTCTCCAGAAGAGCAAATGGACTTCATGCATAGAAATCTGGAGAAGGGAGGTGCAGCAGGGCCTTCATAACACATAGGCACGCTGGGCAGTTGCCCGGGGGCCTCATGCTAATCTATGTATGTTGGGACTTGCTGAGTGGTTGTGTAGGTAGGGGACCCCGCGCACTGCTTTGCCCGGGGGCCTATAATGCTGTAAAGACGGCCCAGAGGTGCAGTCAGACTGACAGAAAGATCAATCAGATGGTTTGATGTCCTGAGTGATGGAGAGGGGCTTCTCAAACCTGAAATAAAAACTCTTCTGCTGGTCAGGTATTGAAATGGTCTGTGGTTGAGCCGAGACCAGCCAGGTCTTAAACCCTTCACCTTTTGGGTCTAATGGACTCCTGAAGGGCACAAGAGTAGTGAGTGATTTAGTCAGAGGGTCAGTAGCTGAACAGGGATCACCGGCTTTTCCATCTCCCGTGCCACTGCCACCAGCATGCCGTTTTTGGGCGTGCTATGTGCTGGCAAGTCTTCCCACGTCTGTGCACATCATTTGTTAACTGGAGAGACCGGGGTGCCCGCACTGTGTAACATGACCCCAGGCTGTGGCCTGCACGCTCGTTTGCATGGAACTCCTGGCTTGTGGGGTAGAAGGAAGAAAGAAAGAAAGGCAGGCAGGCATTGAGGCGACAAGAGTGAAGGAGTCGGAGGAGTGACACCATATTTAGGCAGCTGCTCCGCTGCCAGAATGCCGAGGGATTCTCTGTCGGCCCTCATTTCCCTTATATGGGAACTCCGCTGGCAGGATCCCCTCTTTGTATCGTACCATGACAAGGACCAGACATCCCCGATGCTTTCCATCGTTGCCCTTTCTCCCTCTCTGCTGCGTCTGCTTCTCCGAGTACATACCTGGAGTCTTGGAAAAAAAAAAAAACACGCACATAAAAAACAAACATCTACGGGTGATTTATAGCAAGAAACGGGAGCCTTTCCCTTATATAGGAGGGATGAGCCTGCCCTGTCCCGCTAGAGAGAAAAGGAGGAGGGCGAGGAGCAGATACGTGGGTTCAGTCAAGCAGCCAGAGAAACGAAAGAGATATAGGAAGACATCAAAACTGTAACCCAATGTTTGATACAATGGGGGGTGGGGGATCAGCGTATTATTGAATATCAATCAATCAACATTTATTTATATAGCACATTTTCATACAAAAAAATGTAGCTCAAAGTGCTTTACAAAATGAAGAATAGAAAAATAGAAGACACAATAAAAAATAAACATAAGTCAACATTAATTGACATAGAATAAGTAAGGTCCGATGGCCAGGGTGGACAGAAAAAAAAAAAAAAAATCTCCAAATGCTGGAGAAAAAAAATAAAATCTGTAGGGGTTCCAGACCACGAGACCGCCAAGTATAATAAATAACGAATGAATAATGAATAACGCCGAACAGAGACAGCACCAATCCCAAGTCATGGTACTGGCTGAGTGGAGATATAGTGCTCAGAGGTCTTGATCCCACAGGCAGCACAAGAGTAGAAAACCATTTGCACATAAACCCCAAAAGGTGTCTTTGGACAAAATGGAGGGTGGGGGTCAGTTTGAATGAAGGGAATCATTCTTTAAAAAAATAAAAAAATAAGCATTACTTATAAAGATTAGGAAAGCACTTATTGTGGCTCTGTTATAATATAGTGCCTTACTGGAGTCATTCAAAACAATTCATGCAAATGTCTAACATTCAAAATCAATCCAGGGTGGGGTGGAGTGGTCAGTATGAATGAGAGGAAGCCACATATTGCTGAAACACAGAAGATTCTAACGTGTAAAATCAGTTAAGGATTGTGGCTGTGCAGTATATAGCGCCTTTCAGGAGTCAACGCTCTTGGATCCATCAGCAACACACCAGTAGAAAATCATTTGCATTTACAAACCAGAAAGCTGTCGTAGAATGAAGAGGTCAGTTTGAATGAAGGGGATGAGAATATTGTTGAAAGAAAGACAAAGCCTTACTTGTAAAGATTCAGTAGTAGAAAGCCAAAGTGTTATTGTCTATGCGTTATAATATAGTGCCTCCCGGGGTCATACAAAATAATTGATGCATGAATCCAAATGGTCAGTACGAATGAAAAGGAATCGGCATATTGAAAGATTCTAACGTGTATAGAGAGGTAAGGTGGCACAAAATCGCTATAGTATCGGGTGGTTGTGTTGTATATAGTGCCTTTCAGGAGTCAAAAGTTCTTGAGTCCACAAAAAGCACACCAGTAGAAAAATATTTGCATGTACGTAAACCCATAAATTGTGATATTTGGGGGTGGGAACAGTGCAAAAATGGAGGGGCTAATTTTGAATGAAGGGAATTGGCACATTATTGAAATAAAGAAAAGGCAGCAGAAACCCAAAGCATTACTGTGGCTGAGTTATAATATAGTGGCTTTCAGTAGTCATACAAACTAATTCACGCAAAGGTTGTGTGTCTAAAAGCAACACAGGGCAGGATGGAGAGGTCGGTACGAATTGAGGGAACAAGCGTATCGTTGAAACAGAGATTCTAAAATGGAAAGGTAAGGCAGCACAAAGTCAGTATACTGTTGTGGTTGTGTTTATATATATATATATATATATATGTGTATGTATATATGTATGTATGTATATGTATAGTGCCTTTCAACACTCAAATTTCTTGGATCCACAAGCATCACCAAATAGAAAAGCATTTGCATTTAAACCCAAAAAGGTATCATTTGGAGGTTAGACAAAATGGAGGGGTCAGTTTGAATGAAGGGAATTAACTTCTTGTTGAAATAAAGAAAAGCCTTACTTATACAGATTAGGTACCAAAAAGCCAAAGTAGTGTTGTGTCTTTTTTTTTATAATATAGTGCCTTTCAGTAGTCATTTAAAACAATTGATGCTAAAGTTTTGCATTGCAAAGCAAAACAGGGCAGGATGGAGTGTTCAGTACAAATGAGAGGAATCGTCGTATTGTTGAAACAGAGACGATTTGAACATGTTGAGGTAAAGCAACCCCAAGTCAGTATACTGTTGTGGTTGTGTTGTATATAGTGCCTTTCAGGAGTCAGAGTTACTGGGTCCACAAGCAACACACCAGCAGAAAAAGTATCTGCATGTACGTAAACTCATAAAGGTGATATTTGGGGGTGGGAACGGTGGAAAGAATGGAGAGGTTCAGCACATTGTTGATGTAAAGAAAGACAGCAGAAAGCCAAAGCGGCGTTGTGGCTGACTTATGATATAGTGCCTTTCAGTAGTAATGCAAAGCAATTAACGCAAAGGTCTTGTATCCAAAAACAATACAGGGCAGGATGGAGTGGTCAGCTTGAACAGTGTCATCTCCAGGCAGAGGAGCAGCTTCAGAGACAGACTTCTGTCACCGTCCGGCTCCACTGACAGACTGAGGAGACCCCACACTATTAACATTATACAAAGTTATTGTCTGTTACTGTTCAATTCCATTATGTGAATTTCCCTTGGGATTAATAAAGTATAAACATTAACATTATACAATCTATCTTATTGTCTATTATACCTGCATTTTCTATTAGTCTTTAATTTAATATTGTTTTCACATGTATCATCTATCTATCTATCTATCTGGATTATGTATCTAATTTCCCTATCTTGGGATTAATAATAGTATCTATCTATCTATCTATCTATCTATCTATCTATCTATCTATCTATCTATCTCATATAGTGCCTTTCATCTATCTATCTATCTATCTATCTATCTATCTATCTATCTATCTATCTATCTATCTATCTATCTGTAAAGGTAAGGCAGCACAAAGTCAGTATACTATTGTGGCTCAATTCATGCAAAGTTCTTCTAGCCAGTACAGGGCAGGATGGAGGTCTTTTTCCATTCCTACTACATATAATGTTACATTTTTTTTTATGACCAGAAATGAAAAGCTTTGATCTCTGGTCTTTTTTTTGGAGTTTGGTGAAGTTTAAAACATCTTACAGTTAAAAAGGAATGAGACTATTAAGACTGATGATATAGTGCCTTACAGGGTTGAAATGTCATTCACAGAAAGCAGCAGGAGTCTCGGCTGAGCGGCTGATACCAGCATGTGAGCCCGGACTTGGCTTCCTCTGGTGGGAGGGGCTCCCTCCTCAGCCCCGCCTCCTCCCCTGTTGAAATACCCCGCTGAGAGCACAACATGGTAATTTGGACTGTTCATCTGTGGAACAGGCTTTTCAAATCTGCAGCTCCACGGACCAAGCCCAGCCCAGCCCAGCCCAGCCAGCCACTCTTGTGAGTATCCATCTCCTCAGCCAGCCGGCCGGCCAGACATCCTCTGGCTTGTTTCCACTCTCTGGTTCTTCTGCTCACCTGTGTACCTCTCTGCCTTTTGACAAGCTTCTCTTCTCCTGCTCTGGACTAGGGATTTAGCTCTTTCTGCTCGGCTCCTACCCACACCCACCTGTGGAAAAGGGTAAAAAATAAAATAAAATTTAAAACATTACAAAAAAAAATGTGTTTTTCTGTCTCTCGGCTCCTCCCGGCTGTTCATCTGTCTTCCTGATTTTCCTCTACCCTCGCACTGCCTGTCTGCATGGCTCATCTAAACGGGTCTCGGGTGGCTTTTGAGTTTGTTTTAAATTGCTCCTTCCTGTTTTAGTGAAATAACTTCAGTAATTGCGGAGAGACAGACATCTGCTCTGTTCCTGTACGGGTGAAAAAAGGCAGTGCAATGGCTGTAAAAGGTGCTATAAAAAAGGTCAACACTGAAGGACGCACAGAGCTCTTTCATCAAGTGGCTCAGTGTGAGGGTCAGGCTTGTTAGGTCTGTTTGCAGTATATTATATAGTGCCTTTCATTATCTGCATACCATACTGTGCCTTTCATATGTGTTTACTATACGGTGCCTTTGACATCTAGATCTGTTATACAGAGTCTCCCAAATCTATCATATAGTGTCTTTCACACCCATTCATCTATATGTTATAGTGTCCTTCAAACTGTACCTCTCCTATCTGCCTGTGTTCAGTGTATTATATAGTGCCTTTCCTTATCTATCCATCTGTCTTATCCCTCTATCACATGCCACAGATAGTTTCAGCATGCACCTCTCTCTCACACACACATGACTATACGTATTCCTCTCAGAGGCTCATTGGTGTCTTTTTCTGTGTTTTTACGAGATGTGATGCCTTGTGAATTCCGAATTTGATGAACGAGAAATGACATTCCACATCTTCTCTTTTATGGTCTGTTCTCTCTTCCTCTTCTACCTTCCTCATTCTGTGCTCAACCACCTCGTTCCGCTGTCCCTTCTCACACGCTCTGTTTTGAACTGGCATCCCGTCCAGCGTCCAGTGTAGGCTGAAAGCTCACAAAATGCCTGCCTCTTCATCTCCCGACATCTGCAGGATGGGCTCTCTGTGCCCTTCTTCCTTTTTTAGAAGGCGGCTGTCTCTTCTCCCGCTTTAGATCCACTGCCAGGAGATGCAGAGCGCCTCATATGGAGGACTGCTAAATTGTTCAGCCCACATACTTGCAGGTACTTTATGTGTTTCACTGACCCACTGAAAACCCCTTCTAATGAAAGATGCTGCAAAAGGCGCTACATTAGAGAAGCCTCCTGTTGTTCTAAGCTATATATATAAGTGAAGCCTTCTCTGATATTTTTGTCATTTCCGTGACTTTATATTAAAGATGTTTGGCAGGCGACCAGCTTTTCTGGACTGAAACCATCTGCTGAATGGCTGGCGCGCTGTCATGACATGACCTTATCGTCGTAAAACAAGGAAATGCAATTCAAATGTATTTACAGAAATTGACAAACCATTTAGTTATTCATTTTCAGATTCAGTTTCTCATGTGTTGGTTTTCATTGAAGCTAAATAAAAAAATCATTTTAACAAAAGGACAGTTCAGTTATGTGGTTAGAATCTCTGCCTGACCCACGCCTCTGTGGTGCTTGCATGTTCTCCCTTTGGCCTTGTGAGTTCTCCTCCTACATCTGAAAGGTATGCAGGTTAGGTGAATTGGAGTGAGCCCTGAGGGGAACTGGCATCTAGTCCAGGGGTCCAATACAGAGGCCCCCATGAGCCTACATAACTCTAAATTGGACTTTTAGATGCATTGTAGGTCAGTAATCAAAAATCCAGGCCACTCTGTATACAGTATTCTGTAAAATACCTAGGGGCCATTGGACATAACTTATGGACACACTAAGGACAAGTAGCTAAGAAGGGAACCTCCAAAGTGTGTGTTCAGTGGAGCCATTAGAGCTTCTCTGAAGGGGGTTAAGTGATCTGATTTTAGGACAAACCAGGGATCAGCTTTCAAGATAGGGTAAGACTCCTAGAAGTGCCTATGTGATGTTTGCATGTTCTCCCTTTGGCCTTGTGAGTTCTCCTCCCACATCAGGTCAGGTGTACAGGCAGTTCTGAACTGGCCCAAACTAAGTGAGTCAGCCCTGAGGTGAACTGCCATCCTGTCCAGGGTCCAATGTAGGCCCCCATGACATTACCTTGGATTCAATGAATTTATGCTTGCTGGGGTAGACTCCAGCTGCCCCGTGACCCTGTCCTGGATAAGTGGGTTGGAAAAATGGATGGATGGATTTGTTTAGGAAGGATCGATAGTTGGATTTATACGTGTGTGTGAGGGAGTGACAGGCTGAAGATCTCAATGGCAGCATCCCTCCACCTCGGTCACCTTGTGAGGCCCCCATCTGAGATGTGACTGAGCTCTTCTTGCTCGAATCCCAACCTCTTTATTTGCTCATCCTGAAGTGTCCCCCTTTTGTCTGTCAGTGTTGCCCTTTTCTCTTTATTGGACATTAGTTTCCATTTGATTTCCTCCTAAATTTGTTAGTTTGATCCCAAGGCCAGACGGCCCATCCATTCCATGCCCTGGGGTTTTTTTTTCTTATTGAAATAAACAGTTGTTTTGTCAATGAGACTTTTGTAGGACTCGAGTATTCCGTCCCATATGTCTCTATATTTTCTATACTTCCATTAGCTGAGCCCCTCGTCCACCGTCATTCAGTTCTCCCCTTCGAGATCAACATTATTCCTAGAAAAAGCTTAGAAAGTTTATTAAATGTCGTGTAATGCATAGAAAAGATGGATGAGGTGGCATGCCGGCTCAGCTGGATTTCTGTTTACAAAGAGGACTGCTGTAAATATGGAAAAAAAGCAAAGAAAAGCACTTTTCCCAAATATGGGCATCTGAACTCGTCGGACCAGAGGACGGCATTCTTCTGCAGAGAAGCTGGGCTGCCACTGCGTCAGTTTTAAGGGGAGCCTTTCTAGAATATTCCTGTGGGGTTATCCAGTTGAGCAGTAAAGGGGGTTGAGGGATTTGAATCATTCCAGAATTTGGACCCCCAGCCCCCTTAATGTTAAATTATCTACATATGATAAGGTTTCTTCCTGCCCAATCTCACCTTCACTGGCCATCAAGATGAAATCCATACAATGAAATGATCAGACTGTTTGAAAAGGCTGGATTCAAGCACTGGGACACATAGGGGAAGAGGACACAATTTAAAGACTCCAAGAGAATAAGTGCCCCCCAAAGTCCAAGCTTACAGGGGCCATTAAACATTGTCTGCAGAATACAATTGGGTTCCATGTACTTAACTGTGGGAGATTCTGACATCCAGGCTTACTGGAGCCAATGTGCAAGACATCAAGGAATCTGAAGACGTGACTTGTGGATGTGCAGAGTACAAGTTACTGATAGGTTGGCTCCCCAAAGTCCAAGGTGCCACACAATGTTCTGTGTAGGTCACACTGGAGGATCATTGGACAAGATGGAAGCCCCCAAAGTTCATTGGAGCCATTAAGCATTCCATGTAGAACACAAGGGGTGAAATGAATTGACTTACAGACAACATTGGATTATCAGTGATCAGCTTCTGGGAGCCACATAATGTTCTTTACTGGACACACCAGAAGGACATTGATCAAGATGGGAGCCCACCAAAGTTCAGGTTTACTGGAACCATCAGGCATTCCCTGCAGAACATAAATCCTGAAGTGACTTGACTTCTGGGCACATCCGAGGGGCGGTGGACAAAATGGGAGCTTTGAAAGTCCTGGGTTACTGGGGCCAACTCTTCCTGTTCTCCAAGATACTCGGGAGGTCAGAGGAGACGACTCACTGCATGGGCACACTCAAGACAAAGAGCCAAGAAGGGAACCTCCAAAGTTTGAGCTTATTGGAGCCATTGGACCTTCTCTGCAGTTGATTTTAGGACACACGCTCAAGCTGTCCAAGCTATTCTGCAAGATATCATGGTGTCAGTAGACATGACTCATGGACATGCAGAGGACATGTTGCTGATAAGACAGCCCACCAAAGCCACAGAGTGTTCTGCACAAGGTGACGGCTCAGTGGTCACGATGGGAGCCTCAAAAAGGAGGCATTTTCTGCAAGAGACGACCTGACACATTAAAGGACTGGAGTCAGAGGTGGTCAGGGTTATTGGGGTCACTCGTCCTGGCATCAGAAGAGACACAAAGAGGTGAGAGTCATGCAGTGTAGCCAAGTGGGTAAGGAACTGGAACTCTGTTTTCTTCATTTTCTGTTCAGGACCCAGAATAAGTCATTTGAATAACACAAGTAGGTGATGGGACTTTGGCTTTCAGATAACACCCTTGGCTTGTTCCTATTGGTGAGATGGTAGTCTGTGTCTTAAGTGGCACCCTTTACCCATGGGCACGCGTTCTTTAGTTAGGGACATGACATGGACTTAGGGCTTCCTAGCAGTCCTCTTATTTTAACAACTTGAGGACATGCTGCCTTATCTGGAGGACATGCAGGACAACACAAGGAAGTGATGAGACTTTGGCTTTGAAATACCTTCCTGAGTTTTTACCCATGGTGTCTGGTGTCAAACTCCGAAGCTGTGTACCCAGCGGGCCATCCATTGTTTAGTTTGGGTACTTCATGTGAACTGGTGGCTTAACTATCCATTATCCAGCCCGCTGTATCCTGACTACACGGTCATGGGGATCTGCTGGAGCCAACACAGGGCGCAAGGCAGGAAATAAACCCTGGGCTGGGCACACACACGCGCGCACACACACACACACCAAGCACACACTAGGGACAATTTAGATACGCCAATGCACCTAACCTGCATGTCTTAGGACTGTGGGAGGAAACCCACGCAGACACGGGGAGAACATGCAAACTCCACACTGGGAGGACCTGGGAAGCGAACCCAGGTCTCCTAACTGCGAGGCAGCAGCGCTAACCACTGCGCCACCATGCCACCTGCGGTTTAACTAGCAGTCCTCTAATTTAAAACTACGAAGGATGTAAAGGGCTGAGAGGGCTTTGGCTGTGGAACACAATTTCGAGTTTTTAGGTCGTTGGTGTCATCTGAATTCCATTCCGTTTTCCCGGGGGGGCACCCATTCCTTTTAACGAGGGTACTGACGTGGATTAGGGGGCAAAACTAAAAGTCTTCTTGTTTAAAATACTAAGGATGTCAAAGGGTGAGAGGCCTTGGGTGGTGGAAAACACTTCAGAATTTTTAGCCATGAAGTGATGAGGAGGTAGTCAGAGCCTGGACTGGCATCCTGCGTGTTTCATGGTCACCCATCCCTTTATTAGGGGGGCTTGATTTGGAACAGAGGGCCTAACTAGCAGTCCTAATGAGTTGAGGTCATACTGTCTCAACTGAGCAGTACAAGGGAGTGATGGGACATTAGCTATCAATGTTTTACCCACAGGGCCAACATAGCCATTGACTCGAGGACACACAGGGCTTCACTTTTATACCCGTGGGGTCTTTTTTGAGGCTCATGGAAATCAGATGTTTTGACCAAGCGGCAGTACTGGCTTGAACTCACTTCGCCACTTCTGCAGGATGCCAAGGAGTGAGGAGCACACCTGGCATCTGTGGCTGATTTTACTGATTTGACCTGTTCTCTTGTTTTTGTTCCATTTTGCCAGGAATACACTCGGTGCCACTCCCTTTCACGAGAATGCCAGGTTGGCTCTGCTTGGCTCTTCCTAGAAGGCCAGGGTGCCCGCTGCTCGCGCCTCACTTTTCTCATTTGGCCTTTTCTCTTTGCTGGGAGTCCCGGTCAGCTGCGTAGGATGCGGAGGCATATCATTCCCTATAAGGGCTTTGTTTTGAAATTAGCCGTCCTTGTTGTCTGCCTTGTCAGCTTGAGATAACCTGACCTTATATGGTCAACAAGTACGGCCGGCCGGCAATTCTCTGTTGCCCCGGGAAGAAGGCCTGCGTTTTTTTAATTATCATTAGTCCAGAGGACGTAAAATAAAAAGTTGAAGATAAGAGGTTTTTTTTTTTCTTTTTGTTGTTCCTTCTGACCTCCTCTTTATCTTATTTCCCCAGAACCCCCGATTGGGTATGAAAGGAGGGGGGGGGAGGAAAGTAGGTTTTAGCTGGAAACGCAGCAAGGCAGCCTGTTTATATGGGTAGGAAGACCTCCCCTCCCCCACTCCAATCTTTTTGGTTTCCACTTATGGAGAGCAGCATTAGCACCAAAGCTGGAAGTGACATCACAGGCAGCCCACCCATGCTTACCAGAAACTGGGAACTATCCCAGTGCTCTCTGACTTAATGGGGATTCCCAGACCACCAGTTACAATCCTCTTGTTTGTGTTAAGGGTGACATAGGCCTAGGTACGCTCTTCATGGAGTATGCAGGCTCTCCCAGTGTCTGCATGGGTTTCCTCCTACAGCCCAAAGACACGTCAGTCCATCTGGCCCCACTGTGTGTGTGTGTGTGTGTGTGTGCCCCCTCTCCAGGGGGCGCTCCTGCCTTGTGCTCTATGCTGGCTGGGATAAGCTCCATCTTCCCTGCCACCCTGCTCAAGATAAGCAAGTTTGGCTCGTTTGTGATACCACCACCCTTCAAGGCCATGGGTGCTTTAAATACGTGGTGAATGAGGTCACTGTGAAAGGCGCCATTTAAAGATCAAGACTAATAGGTGACCTCTTTAACTTCTTTATTTTCAGAAATACGGAGTATCCTTTTTCCTTCATTTATTCATTTTGATCTTGATTGCTTTACGCAAAACTGTCATCGGGTTTTTGGTGAAAGGCGCTGTAGCTGCGCTTAACCAGAATGATCAAAGTTCAGCAGCTCTGGTTTGCAAATGGGATTCAGCAAAAGCGTGACGCCTTGAAATGATTCCACAGACAAAGTCAGTCAGTCAGTCAGTCATTGTCCAACCTGCAATATCCTAACACAGGGTCACGGGGGTCTGCTGGAACCAATCCCAGCCAGCACAGGGCGCAAGGCAGGAACAAACCCCGGGCAGGGTGCCAGCCCACCTCAGGGAACACACACACACACCAAACACTTACTAGGGACAATTTAGGATCGCCAATGCATCTAACCTGCATGTCTTTGGACTGTGGGAGGAAACCGGAGTACCCGGAAGAAACCCACACAGACACGGGGAGAACATGCAAACTCCACTGCCACCGTGCCGCCCACAGACAAATTATCTTCGTTTTTTAGAAGCTTTAGTAAAAATTAAAAGTAAAACATCCATCCATCCATCCATCCATCCATTACCCAACCTGCTATATCCTAACTACAGGGTCACGGGGGTCTGCTGGAGCCAATCCCAGCCAACACAGGGCACAAGGCAGGAACCAATCCTGGGCAGGGTGCCAACCCACCGCAGGGCACACACACACATACCAAGCACAAACACTAGGGACAATTTAGGATCGCCAATGCACCTAACCTGCATGTCTTTGGAGGAAACCCACACAGACACGGGGAGAACATGCAAACTCCACTGCCACCGTGCCGCCCACAGACAAATTATCTTCGTTTTTTAAAAGCTTTAATAAAAATGAAAAGTAAAACAGTGCGCACAAAAAGGAAAAAATGAATATAGCAAAAAATAAAAACGAAAAGTTCTTGTTTAAGAGAAGTTGTGTTTAAAGCTTTTAAAGCATATCAATTTTAACAAATTCTGAATCAGTGTAGGGCAGACGGTGGCACAGTGAGTACCAGGGTTCGCTTCCGGTCCTCCCTGCGTGGAGTCTGCATGTTCTCCCCGTGTCTGTGTGCGCTTCCTCCCACAGTCCAAAGACATGCAGGTTTGGTGCATTGGCGATTCTAAATTGTCCCTAGTGTGTGTGTGCCGTGTGGTAGGCTGGCGCCCTGCCCGGGTTTGTTTCCTGCCTTGCCCTGTGTTGGCTGGATTGGCTCCAACAGACCCCGTGACCCTGTAGTTAGGATATAGCGGGTTGGATAATGGATGGATGGATGAATCAGTGTAACATTTTCCTTCTACTGTACTTTGTGAGTGCCTTGGTGGACAGATGGGCATCTTGACAAGATGGAAGGTGCCAGTGGTTGGGCGAGCAGAAGCCTGAGGACAGGAGCAGTTTCATTCCCCATTATGTTAGGTGACAGTGGTCCAATGGAGGCGCCGCAGCTTGGACACCGCAGGATATATTTCCATAATGTTATTTAAGAAATATTCCTTTTTTTTTTTCTTTGTACAGTTGGCCTCGAATGCTATAAGTACATAGTGAGTAAGCGTATTATGTAAGGCTCTATATAAAACACTCAAGACTGATAGGTGACTCGTTTCCCTTTTATTTATCAGATACTCCATTTCCTTATTGATCTTGATTGCTTTAAACAAGCTGTAATGTCGTCTCACCTACTTGGCGAGTATTTATTATATTTTTTGTTCAACTCTGAACCGAATGTTTCCAGGGTTCACTGTTGAAAGGCACTACATCACACACAGTCTCCATATCGCCCCGACTGGTCACTGAGGTATGACGCCATGCTGTTGCCCCCTCGTATGTTTCCGTGTCCTCGTTTCTTCGGATTGTCGTCAACGCCTTCTCTCTCAGTTGTTCTTTTCTGATGTGCTCCCGTTTTTTCACGACAGGCCTCTCCTGAACTGACCATGGCGAAAACCACAGGAAGCGCCCTCAGCGAGGACGAGAAGTTCCTCTTCCTCGACAAGAACATGCTCAACAACCCTCTGGCTCAGGCCGACTGGTCCGCTAAGAGGCTGGTGTGGATCCCGTCAGAGAAGCATGGCTTTGAGGCGGCCAGCATCAAGGAGGAGCGAGGAGACGAGGTGGTGGTGGAGGTCAACGAGAATGGCAAGAAGGTGACCATCAATAAGGACGACATCCAGAAGATGAACCCGCCCAAATTCAGCAAGGTGGAGGACATGGCCGAGCTCACCTGCCTGAACGAGGCATCGGTGCTGCATAACCTGAGGGAGCGGTACTTCTCCGGCCTCATCTATGTGAGTATCCTGGGAAAAAAACTGAAAGCTCGAGGTCAAGGCGCTATATAGGGACAGAGCAAGTAAGGTCAGAGAAAGCAAAAAAAAAAATGCAAAATGAGGGCATTGGGGTAAAAAGAAGATAACTCAGGCAAGAGCATAGAAAACAAACTGGAAGCTAGAAAATGAAGTAACAGTCCTGTCCAGGGCGTGGGTACAGGTGGACAGAAAAAAGGGGACAGGCCCAGTGTTCTAACCAGAAGAGAAGGACATCCAGCAAACGGCCACTGAGAATAAACTGTGCCCAAGAGTAGGTGTGACCAACAAGGAGAAAAGACATGCCCAGCTAGTGGGCACAAGGAGAGTAAGGCTAAAGAAAGGAAAGTCTAGCATGAACACACAGAATCAGGAGACTAGACCAGTAGGAGGTCTTAGTATGGGACTGCAGAGGAAACAGTCATGTCCAGCGAGTGGACACAGGAAGTGAGGACAAAAAAACAAGAGGGTCCAGTATACGGACTCAGGTTAGAAATTAGGGGCATTTCATAAGAGGCCTCCGAGAATAAGGGGTGTCCAAGAACAGAGAGAAGAGAGAGCAACCATGTCCGGCTAGTGGACACAGTAAATAAAGTCAAAGAAAGAGGAAAGTCCAACATGAGGACATGGATGGAGCTGTCCAGTATGAGGACTCCAACTAGAAAACCAGAGGCTACTGAGAATAGGGTGTGTCTAAGATGAGAACAACAATGGTAGGAAGCAATCATGTCTAGCTAGTGAGAACAGAGGGTTAGGACAAAGAATCAGGAGTGACCAATATGAGGACACCAGCAAAGATGTCCAGTATGAGGGCTCCAATGAGAAAGCAGAGGCATTCAGTGAGGTGGAAGACAGAGATCTGTGCAGAATGGACAAGAAAGCAACACGGTGACAGGCGAGAAAAATCAAATTACACGGCCATGTCCAGCAAGGGGCTTAAGAAGAAAAGTCAAATTGTGTGAACATGTTGAGTACCAATGTCATATGCCACAAATGGACACATAGAGCATGAGAGTGTGGTGAGAATGGGGACAGGCAGTCCAAGGTCAGATGAACCTCTGCGGTCCAGTAGGTAAGGAATGCCAGTGTTCAGCTTTGTGGTCAAACTCTCCTGTGAACATCTCTCATCACTGCTCTCCTGGAGTACAGCGCAAGTGCTTATGGGGGGACGGACTGGCTGGGGCTCATCTTAGTGGAATGCTGTAGAGTGAGCAGAAGGGACGTTTGGGCCTGGCTCTGTAGTGACCAGCGCCACACTGTGGACAAGTGGAAATACAGTGAAGTACAGCTGGGGTCTTGGACTTGAAGTAGGGTGGAAAACTCTTTCTCCCCGTTACAAGCCTTTTTGACTGGTTGTGCAGTGATGGCCGGGACTGGGTCAGTACCAGTCTGTATTATGTGCTGTCCACTGATGATGTTGTTCTTCTTCCACCCCAGACTTACTCCGGCCTGTTCTGCGTAGTGGTGAACCCTTACAAAATGCTGCCCATCTATTCTGAGAAGATCATCGACATGTATAAAGGGAAGAAACGGCATGAGGTGCCCCCGCACATCTACGCTATCGCCGATAACGCCTACAGGAGCATGCTGCAAGGTGAGTGTCCTGCCTCAAGGGGGCTACAGAGCAGCTGGAGGTGGGCTGGGACGATGTGTGGCTAAACGCAGCACGTTAAGATTGAAAATGTGAGGATGTGTTGGACGGCACATCAAATAAGGTGATGTGGCCAAGTGCACTGTGGCAACCGGTGGGCACTGCCTGGTGGGGGCAGTCAAACTTCAAACTGCTTACATCAATCTGTTTAAGCCTCTGTTGGCAGCTCTGCCAGCCTGGGGTCTGTTAAGTCTGCGGCCTTTCTAATTTACCATTCCGTTTTTTCTGTGACTTCTTCTCCTGGTGATGAAGGTGATAATTTGTGCTGGAGCTAAAATTTGGCAAACATTTAAAATTCTTATACATTTTTCTGTTATTATTTTCTTTCTGTAATTGGCCAAATTTTACTAATGCTATGTTTTGATAACTCGGCGACACCATTTTGTTTTTAATGGACACTACCATTTTGTTGAGCTGTTGCTGTGATGCAGTGACCCATTGCTAGGGGGCGGGGTCACAGAAATCACATGTGATGACATCATCAGCACGGCCATATATGGCCTGACGTTATTGGCAACACTTTGCCCAAAATTGTGAGCACGCACTAAAAAGTCTGAAGATGGTTTTCTCTTATGTGGGCTTGGGTTTCCTAACTTTTAAGCTCCTTTTGACTTATAGCGCCTTCAGAAAGTCTTCGGACCCTTCACTTTTTGCACATTTTGCAATTATGTTGCAGCCTTATGCTGAAATCTTTTCAATTCGTTTTTAACCCTCGTCAGTGAAGGTTCAGTACCCCAGTACCCCAAAATAACAAAGCAAAAACAGGATTTTTTTTTTCTGGCAGTTCGCACCAGAAAGTCTGGGCGCAGTCTTCAGTGAACGCTAAGCAGAGGCGGTGGACCGCGGAGAAGGTCCATCACGTTCAGTTCCTCATTTATGAAGTCTCTGACTTCTCAGAAACGGGTTCCCATCATGCAGTGGCATGTGCCTGAGGCACCATTTGACCAGATGGTATTTCAGTATTTTATGGTGCTTCTCTTGACACAAATGTTTGGTACAATCAGGTGGGTCATCAGTGGTCTCATTTTCATTAGAAGTTACTCTTTTAATGATAATAGGCCTTAATATGGCCAGAGGTGCCAGTTTAAATTGTTTTTTGTTAAGTGGCCAAACACATCATGTTTTAGATGAGATGTATGATAGAAAATCCACTTGATATGTAGCCAGTCGCCTGGTGTTCAGTAACAAATCAGATTCAGCTGGTGATCATTTACTTATTTACTTGTTGGTTATGAGCCAATCAGATCTGCGTTCACGAGACCCTCAAGTTCACGTTCATGACCATTTCATTGGTCAGAAGTAGCTAGTAGTTAGATTCAGTCAGTCAGTCTCCAACCTGCTATATCCTAACTACAGGGTCATGGGGGTCTGCTGGAGCCAATCCCATCCAGCACAGGGCGCAAGGCAGGAACAAACCCCAGGCAGGGCGCCAGCCCACCGCAGGGCACACGCGCACACACACACACCAAGTACACACTGGGGACAATTTAGATTCGCCAATGCACCTAACCTGCATGTCTTTGGACTGTGGGAGGAAACCCACACAGACACGGGGAGAACATGCAAACTCCACGGAGGGAGGACCTGGGAAGCCAACCTGGGTCTCCTTACTGCGAGGCAGCAGCGCTACCACCGTGCCACCCCAGTTAGATTCAACAAGTTTAAATTGGTAAAGTCAGTTTGTGTTGAGTACCCAATCAGATTCAAGCAGTGCAGCTTGACTGGCAATCAGTAGCCAGCTGAGTTTGTGTCCAGTTACCAGTCCCATGCAACTGCCATTCAGTAACCAAGTTAGCTTTGACTTTATAAGCCAGTCCATTCAAACGATGGTCAGTGGCCTAACACCGCACTTCCCAACCTATGGAGCGTGGTAGCCTTGCAGGGTGGGCTGCAACCAACCGGGTCCCCCACTTTTCCTAACTAATCAGTCCAGAAAATAAACAGGCACTCAATGGAGCAGAATAACAGAAAAACAAGGCAGTATTGCCTGGTAGGCTCTGTAGTGCAGTCACACACATCAGGGTGGAGGTTCCGTCTAGCTGTCTGCTCGTCCTGGATTGAGACCACCCCTATCGGGAGTGTCTCTGCATTATAGTTGATAGACTGGAAGGGGCGGAATCAGTTCCTTTCACTGGGCGGTTTCTCTGAACTGTGAGTGGATGAAGAACCTACGCTGTCAGCTATACCACCCCCTTGTGTCCCGGAGTGGTAGTGCCTACCTCTGATGATCCCGGAAGGTGACCCTTTGAGTTGTATGAATGACAAATGTCACCACAGTTTCCAGTGGTGACCAGTAACCATTACTATTTTAATGGTGGCCACTGTTCTAAGTGATCTTAATTCCCATGGCTGTCAGGTTCATGTCTACTAAACAATCCGATTTCTTTGGTAAGAAGTATATGCACTTGATACTCATTAGTCATTTGGATTTGTGCTTAGAAGCAAATCACATTAGAAGCCAATCAGATTTCTTTGCAGTAACCAATTGTGTCATATTCAATAGGCTGCTTTCATGTTCCACATGAGTGTTCAGTAGCCAATCATATTCAATTTCCTGTCAGCAGCCTGTCAGAATCTATTGGTGTAGCCTTCCATGTTTGTGTTTCAGCCTTACAAAGCTGATATCGGTGTCTGGTCACTGACCATCATGTCCTGTGAGCTCACGCTGCCCCACTTTGAGCCTTCACGTGCAATTGGGCATCAGTCTAGTCATGAGTAGACAGCAGTGTTTTTAGGACTTGGATCTGAATGTTCTGAGGTTAACAGGTAATCTAAAGTAAGATTACTGAACAGACAAAAATAAGCAAAGACACTGTGGTTATGAACAAAAGCTCACAATTTGACACCCATGGGCTCAGAGTGCAGCTCACTGAATGAGACTCATGGATGCTTCCTTAAACAGGCTGTTAAGGAGGAATGGCCTCAGATTATGACTAAAGTGGTGGGTATGGCTGAGAGTGTATCAGAGGGAGTGGCCAGGGGTGTGTCCAAGGGCATGACGGAGCCAAATCCTTTTGTGTTCAGCAGCCAGTCAGGTGCCAGTTTAGTGACTAACCAAACCTTATTTGTGTCTTCTTTCCAGATCGTGAAGACCAGTCAATCCTGTGCACGTGAGTATCACTTCAAGCTTTCTGTATTCTTCTGTCACACCATATTTGTTACTCCAAAGTGTGCCCCACTTAATATAACCTTCTCAAGTCCACTTCATCCAGCTTAGGATCACAGAATGGCCAAAGCCTACCGCAGCAGCCCCAGACAGAGTACCTATATACTGTATGCCACTCAACGCACACACACCAGTCAACTTGACAAACACATCTGTGGAGGAGTGCAAAGAAAACCCGGGAAGATGTAACAGAAATCCCTGCCAAGGCCTGGGATTCAAATGCATACATCAGCTGCTATAACTACTAGACTATAACACTAGACCACTCCTACTGAAGTGTGTCAGATATAAAATTGTTTGAAGATTTTGGTCTCAGAGGTGGGTGCCTCTGTGGAATCATTATAAATGAGGGCATTGCCCACCTAAAATCACCACATTCTGGTTGCTGCGGCCCACGGTATATGCAGACACACTGTCCCTCAGTCTCCTTTTGTCCATGCTTATTTAATTAGGTGGTGATCTGCTCTGGGCAGCAGCTCTTCTGTCTTCAGTTTACATTCCTTGTTGCCTCAGCCATTGCTCCACCTACAGCATGTGGCTCACCTGCCTATATAAGGTTATGTTGGGGTGTTCAGGGCTGTAGGAGTCCATCGGTGGGCCTCCCTGTAAATTCCTTCAGCCTCACAGGAGAAAATTTGCTCGGAGTTGGCCGCAGTTCTCGTCTCCTGCTTTTGGGTGTCTTAGCTTTCAGATGCCAGAATGCCTTCACTCCTCCATGCCACACCTTTACTGAGTGTCATCTGTCCTGTCCTTCAGGGTGTTCAGTCCCAGGATCTCTTTGACCTCATGACCCCGTGATATGTGGATGGTCCAAAGTTTTCTTCGTCCGTCAGCTTCTTGGGTGTCTGAACCTGTATAAAGTCACCATATGATTGATTGATAGATAGATTGATACTGTAGATATGAAAGGCCCTATATTATAGTTAGACAAATGGCAAAGGCATTATTTCATAGATAGTCAGATAGATAGACAGTCATGAAAGGGACAGTAAAATACTGTAGATTGATAGATAGAGAGATGCACTGATCTGATTCCCTGGTACTACCTAAACAAAACTTGCACCCATGTTTACTAGATGGGGCCCCCAGTGCCCTTTCCCACCCTGAAAGTTTAACAAAGAGGTCCTTTTGATCTTTAGTTAGTAATCACTTCTGTCGTAAATTTGCCAGCTGATTCTGGGTGGGGATGGCCTTGTGTGACCATGAGCAAGTCACTTGACCTGCCTGTGCGCCAACTGGAAAAAAACAAACAAATGCATCCAGTTGTATCTGAAATGTTGCAAGTCACCTTGGGTAAAGGTGTCAACTAAATAATAATAATGTTATTAGGTCACTGGAGCTGGAGCCCTTCAGGCAGATCTATCTATCTATCTATCTATCTATCTATCTATCTATCTATCTATCTATCTATCTATCTATCTATCTATCTATCTATCTATCTATCTATCATTTATATAGTGCCTTTCACTGTCTGCCTGTTGATGTATCTCTTATTCAGAGACAGGACGCTTGTACAGCTCCTTCTCTCTCTCTCTTTCTATTCTTGTCTCACCTGTCACTTGTTGTTCCTCTTCCTTTTTGATGAGGACCCCCCAAGCCCACTTCCCAGGCCACAAAAAGATAAGCGCCCTCCTCTCCTCTCCTCTCCTCGCCCCTCCCCTCCACTCATATATTCTGTATGTGTATTTCTGTTCAGTGACTCTCACAAAATAAATAGGCTAATAAACCGGACAGGGTAGATAAATGTACATTTCCTGTTCATGAGCTGTCAGGTCTCTGTAGATCCAGCCAACGATGGAGGCTCTTAAAAGCAAACCCAAGTAGTGCAGCCCTTTGTAGCCCACAGGCTTTTCTCACCTTTTTACTGCCTTCTTCCTTTATTCTCCAGAGGCGAGTCTGGTGCTGGCAAGACAGAGAACACGAAGAAAGTCATCCAGTACCTGGCAGTGGTGGCTTCATCTCACAAGGGGAAGAAGGACACCAGTCTGACAGTGAGTGTTGTGCCCATTTCTAAAAGAGCAACCCCTGGCTTCCAGTTTTTAGATTCTCAAAGTACTGGAATGGGCTCAGTGTTGTTAATGGGGGAGCTGTGTGTGTCCGGTGATCAACCAGCCCCTCCTGGTAGAGCTCCATTGTCCTAGTCTGATGAGCTTAAAAAAATGGAATGTGCACTTTGTAACACGGGAATGTAATGATTATGGAGGGTTAAAGTTGTCCAGTTTGGTCAAGAAGCTCCATCTTTAGCTGGCCGCATGTTGAGGTGCCATGGCTGTCTCGGCACACTGCTTATGAATGACCAGGAGTCATCACCCTTCATGATCCAGCAAGCCAAAGTGCAGCAGCCGCCAAGACGTGCCAGACTCTGACCACTTGTGTGTCCACATTTCCTCCACATAGCAGCAGCAAGGAGTCCAGTTGGCATACGTGAGTATATTCTGGCGAGTGTGCCTGGGTGTCAAAGATATGCATGGCGTGTTGTGGTGTCCTCTTGGGGTAACAATACTGCAGTACAAAAGTATGGCCTGGCGATTTACTTGTGGGCGTGTGGGTATATATACAGTACTGTGTGTGTATCTATATAGTGTGTATTTGAATACAAGCCTCCTCAAACACACGTCATTACACATATTTGTATGTATGCATATATGCGGTATGTGTATGTGTGTGTGTGTGTGTCTACTTGTATAGCAGCAGCATGGCAGTCTTGTATTAGTGCTGAAGTGTCAGTGTCCACTTGAGTTTTCTATATGTATATATGGCAGAGTATTTATATTAATGGAATATGTGTATATATGTAAATTCATATATATGTTTGTCATATATATATATATATATATATATATATATAGCATATATGCTGTAAATATGTATACATATCACATATACACTATATGTTTGTACAGAATGTACAGTCTGCAGTCTAAATGGTATAGGCAGATCTTTAGACTGTATGAATATAGACAGTAGGGCTACTCATAAGTTGAACTCAGTCCCAAACAATCACCAATTAGGCCAAGAAGTATCAAAACGTTCATATATACTGTACATATATATGTATATACGTAGGTATATGTGTGTGTGTGTGTGTATACAGTATATATACACAGGGCTAATTTAAATTGAAAGAGCAGATTTCAAAAAATTATATCAAACAAACTGTATAAGACAGAAACACATTCCACACATCACTGGATAGAGGAAAGTTCAAAGTTTAAAAATTCAACTTCAAGAAGATTCGAATGACTTCATTTTCATGCAAGATGTTGCCCCGCCTCATTTCCACTCGGAGGTCCGGCGTCACCTCAACGATGATGACGATGGATCGGAAGAGGTGAACAACAGGATCTTGCTCATCGTCTGTGGCCTCCCAGGTCTCCAGACTTTACCCCCTGCGATTTTTATCTATGGGAGTACATTAAAGAAAAAGTGTTTGTTCCACCAATGCCCGCTAATCTTCAAGATTTGTGACATTGTATTGAGGAAGCTGTGAATTCAGTAACTAGGGACCAGCTGAGTCGTGTGCGGCAAGAAATGGTCTACTGTTTTAATGTTTATCACACTACACATGGTGCTCATGTTGAGTGCATGCAACCTCAAGGACCACAGGACCAAACTTTGAACTTTCCTCTATCCAGTGATGTGTGGAATGTGTTTCTGTCTTGTACAGTTTGCTTGAAATACATTTTTGAAATTTGCTCTTTCATTTTGAATAGCTCTGTGTATATGTATATATGTATGTGTGTGTATATATAATATAATATATAAGGGGTAGAAATGGGGGCTGATTGGTCTACTTAACCATAGGCATCAAAGCACCCCCTGTTATCATCCTCACCAACACTCCCTGGCCTCTCTCCCACCTACCAGTTGAGTTTGTGCCAGTCTTGCCCCCCTCTTCTCAAACCTACCGGCTCAGTTGTCTTGTTGTTAGAAGGTTTTTTAAAGCCCACGTAAATAGCTAATAACCAGGGTACCTAAGAATTACTTCAAAACTGAATAAAAGCGCAGGGGCTATGTGCATGGTGCTCCCTCTTGTGGCTCCCAGGTGGTCCTTCACTTCAATAGCCACCACAGGCCATCATAGAGAGTAGCTGGTCCAGGATAGGCTGTCCTCTCCAGTGTACACCACATAAAGGGACCCTAGTGAGCTGGGAGAATCCTAGTATTTTATTGGCCATTCCTTTACGTGTTTGTACGGTAGCGGCACCTGGTGGTTAAAACCAGACATGCTGCCTGCATTAATATGAGTGTGTCTGCTGCTTACAGTGTTCCACTTATACAGTCTGTGTATTAAATATATACTGTAGACTTTATTTGACGCCTGTAAGTGTGAGTGAGTGAGTGAGTGAGTGAGTACTGCATAAGTGTATTTGTAATGGTGTGTACAGTAGAGTACATTTGTGTGTCGTGTGTGAGCCTCTGTACTGTTCATCTGGTCAATGTGAGCCTATCTGCTGTATTTGGCTATCTCTGCTGTGCTATACTGTACACAGACACATACACACATATGTACAGTATATGCAGTATATACCGCATGTACATTTGTTATACATATAAACACAGACTTTCTTTCTGCTTTTCCTTCTTACTTTTTTTCCTGATGTGTGTGGGTGGGCAGCCAGCCAGCCCCTTGACCAGGGTTTGCGGGGGTGCATGCTGGGCTGTCAGCCTGCTTCATCTGCGTAACTGCTGGCTCCAGGTACTCGTGTCTCTCTCTGTGAAGTCCTCTGATTCGGTGTCCCCTGCTCTGTCCTTCTGATTGTTTGCTGCTCCTTGAAGTTGTGCTGCAGTATTGTGTCTCCCCCTGGTGGGCTAGTGGGACAGCATTGCACTCGAGCGTCCCTGCACTGAGAGGTTGAAGGTGTGGCTATTGCTGCCCCACTCCCTACCCTTGTGGGCTGGGGTGGCGATAGGCCCACCTGATTGGTTGTGTTAACGTGTGCCGTGTTTGTGCTCTCCTGAAAAGTCCAAAAAACAAGAAAAACTTTTTTTTTTTTTTTTTCCCTGTGGTGCGTCCTCTTTTCGAAAATTTTAAATCTGTGACGCCCAAGGTGCATGAAAGACTTGACTCAGGACAGCACTGGTTTTGGTGTGTGACCAGTCACATCTGCATGCCTGTGTGTGTGTGTGTGTGTCCATGTGACAAGCCTGTCCGCCCCACTCCCCTATCCACCTCACTTTAACAGCCACATTCAACATCCCATTTGCAAAAAGGTACACTTCTGTGAGTCTGTAAGTCAACCTTTTACTTTATATAGTGCCTTTCAAAGATGCAATACAGTACAACATTTATTTATATAGCACATTTTCATACAAAAAATGTAGCTCAAAGTGCTTTACATAATGAAAATAAAAAAAAATAAAAGACATAGTAGGAAATTATAAGTCAACATTAAATAACATCGAATAAGAGTAAGGTCCGATGGCCAGGGAGGACAGCAGAAAAAACAAAAAAAAAAAAAACTCAAGACGGCTGGAGAAAAAAAATAAAATCTGCAGGGATTCCAGACCATGAGACCACCCAGTCCCCTCTGGCACCATATATCTCAGTTCAACAAGCAAAGAGGAGTACAATCACTCCTTACTACTGGCTAGACGGACTTTACTTTACATCGCTTCTCACTCTTCTCACTTCAAACTGACCAAAACAGACTTTATGTGAAAGTGATTCAACCTGTAGGGGGCACTCGTGAGACATGCCCATACCCTAAAAGTGGTTCAAGAAGATGGTGTTTTATTTACTGAATAGACATACATTACAGTGGGGCAAATAAAGGGAAATCTGAAAGGATCTAAGCAATAAACCGACTGGCCCCACCAGACCTTTCAAGTATGGACCCCCTGTCTGTGGGATGGGACGTCTAACTTGTTTACCCATTGCCAGTAAGATACACACAAACTCCCTTCTTACCTCACCTGCCTTCTCTCTACATCTGGTGTCCCTTCCTCCTGGGAGTTGAGCCCTTGTCCAGCACTCCAACTCCAAATTCAGAAGCTGTTTGGCTGGAAGGGCTTTTAATTCTCTACTGGGCAAGCTGTGGGAATCGCTTCCAGAATCAGTAGTAAGTGAGAAAACCTCTGGTGTTAACCTCCCCGTTACTTTCAGGGGAAGGGAAAACAGAAAACTTGCTAGTTGAAAAGATTTACACAACCAAAAATCTTAAATGAATGAAGAGTTTAGTTCTATAAACAAAATTTAGAACATAAACAGGAAAATAGTCAAAAAATAAAAGCTCATATGCTTCCTCTATTGCATCTTCAAAAAAAGGACTTTTAGCTGTGTGGTAGGTTGGCGCCCTGCCCGGATTGGTTCCTGCCTTGCGCCCTGTGTTGGCTGAATATAAATATATATGAGAGCAGGATACTGAATTTCATTCTTACCAAGAACTTTACCTGGCAACTAAAAGAGAAGAATCCTATGCCACATGTCCTTTGAAGTTTGAATTCCCTGAACTACTTACTGCCTCTGCCATTTGTGAATTTTGAGGACACTGAAACAATTGTGACTGAACTTTAGCAGATAGCAGACCCCCGTGACCCTGTGTTCGAATTCAACGGGTTGGAAAATGGATGGATGGATGGACTTTTAGCTAAATAAATTAGCTATCTGTTCTATCTCTGAATACAATATCATATCAGGACACAGTGCTGTTACTGCAGTTCACTGATACGCTCATCGTGTTGAAGTGGGCGACTTCACATATTTATTATAATTCTGCCAGGCTCTCAGAACCCTAAACAAAAGACACCAGATGAGGCCTAGTAGCCAAAAATGATCCTGACCCCAAACACAGGAAGCAGGCTTCATTCATTACCTGCACAGGTCAAAACGAAGCCAAGGCTGAAAAATACCGGAAAGGGGAGAGGGAAACCGTAAAAACACCTGGCCCCCTATAGGAAAAACAATGTTCCTTTGTATCTAAAGATTTACTTAACAAAATTTCAAAATTGGATGGTGGCATGCTTACTGTAATATTATCAAAGACCCGGACTTTAGACTTTCTGGCTTCTGTCGTTGCAGAAGTGCTAAACGATTTCTTGTACAATATAAGCTAAAAAAGAATTTTCTACTATGAGTTATGAGGCTTTTCTTTACTGTTTCAATGAATGTTGTTCCATTCTTAAGCTTCAGTTAATGTTGTGTTTAAAATGTGAGAATAACAATTAATGTCCGCTAATGGTGATGGACAGGTGACCCAGAATCTTTGGGATCCACCGTCAAAATACAAAGAACCAAAGAGAACTGAAAAAAAACACAGATGCTAAATAATCACCAAATAGACTGAGAATGACATAGAGAGTTAAACCAACAATGAATTACTAAAACAACATAAAAAAATAATGATAATGACAATTGAAGATAAAAAGAGGCACTTTAAACAGGTGCCAGAGGAGGAGTCCTGGATTGACCAGAACAAATGCACCAGCACTATATATATATATATATATATATATATATATATATATATATATATATATTTTTTTATTTCAAATTCCCGTTCACCATTTGGTATGATATGTCTTCTGATATGACCAGTGTAAAGTGGTTTAAGTTGCAAACAAACAATAAGAATAGTTAAAAATGTGAATAAATCAAAATACACCCCTAAAATCATGACATCTAAGCCTGTGGGGAGTCCCTCAGCTACTGCTTTATGGGGGGACCACCCCCTTATGCTCAATATAAAGAGGAAGTGTAAAACAAGAAATAGCAATGGGCACTACACAACAAGGCATGACAAAAAAATAACAAGTGGTAGAGGCGCCATAACCAGACATTTAGCAAAAATACAACTAATGCAAAATGCGACGGATAAAAACAGAGGAAATAATGCACAAAGAGAGCAAAAAAACAAAAACAATAGGCTTTTTTTGTTTCATTTGTCATCCTAGGTTCTAGGTTCACAGCTTGAGAGTCCGATCCTGAAAGTTAATAAATGGTGGACGAGAGTGGCACCATTTGGCACCAACCACAAGCCCAGCGTCCATTAGTGCTGCCACCCATTAACCTTTTGCATCCTCAACTGTTTCAGGGGGAGCTGGAGAAGCAGCTGTTGCAGGCCAACCCTATCCTGGAAGCCTTTGGTAATGCCAAGACTGTAAAGAATGACAACTCATCCAGATTTGTGAGTATGGGTGGGCCAGGGAGGCGATGGGGATAGAGAATAATGAAAAATAAAACCTCTTTCCCGAAAATGATTACAAAGGGATGAAAAAGTTAGGACACGTGGCTCTGCTTGCCCTAAAGTCCTTGCTGTGCCAGGATCTTGCCGAATTTGCCCTTTGTGTTGGTGCCCAAGTTCTGTGCACTTCTGGGGCATGAGGTGCACATGCATGGTATACCAACCCCCAATGGTGCCCTTCTTTTTGCACCAAATAATTTGCTTTTATCATCAGTACTCCCATATGGAGTCTGGCAGGGCCTTGTTGAACTCTGCCCATGTCCTGAGTCACTTCAACCCCTCTGTGCAGGGCCGCCGGTCACCCTGGAAACATTCCATGACCTGTCAAGGTCAAAAGTCATAAATGATACTATCGATTTCTGCGCTGGGCATATTGGCATACTGGACTATTTCTTTGTTCTAAGTAAATTGTTCTCTTCTGTTTCAGGGTAAATTCATCCGCATCAACTTTGATGTCACCGGATACATCGTGGGAGCCAACATCGAGACCTGTATCCTTCTCTTTTAAGTGCCATTGTGAGGGCTGTCCTGAAGAGGGCACTCTGTGTGTGAAATTGTGTCTGCCGCCCATGCCAGTTTTATTTACCCAAGGCTGAGCAGGTTTTGTGCAGAAAATTCAGAGAAGTGAAGTTTTAGTCTACTAGGCTGAACAATTACAAAATGTCACGGTGACCCTTTTACTAACAATCGATGGTAGAAGATTACAGAATGATCATAAATCATAAGTCTGTAAAACAATATTACCACAAAAACATGCAGTAAGAAAGTTCCATGCGGGACTAATGATCATGAAAGTTGATTAGCCAGTTTAAAAAGAAGGGCACCATAGGGGTTAGCTATTTATTGTTGTTCTCACAGGTTTTGCAGTCCGTTTTCTTCTTTTATTACCTTCAAGTAAGAAAGATGCTTTGCAAATGAATTTTCAACTCAAAATGTCCCTGTAGTAACTCATAAAGTCACAAACATGGCAAAAGGGGTGAGAGGACTCCAAATGACCCAAAAAAAAACCAAATCTGGACCTTCTGTGGCCTGCCCAGAAGAGGTTCACCCCAAGTCACAAACTTCTACATGCAGGCTGAGGCTTACACAGCCCTAGGAATGGAGAACTGGCTTTAGAAGCTCAAAGATTCACTGAAGTTCCAAACTTGACAAAAATGCTTTATGGGGGTAGTATCTGTAAAAACTCTGGCTTGTGTAGACAATTCAAACTGTAGTAGTTACAAATTTAGTATTGGCAAAAATAGGGACAAATAATAAAATAATCAAAAAGTGGAAAAATAGCCTAAAAAGGCATTTCCATAGCAACAACGACTCAAAACACAATCCAGTAACAGAAGCAAAAGAATCAAAAATAAATCAATACTTACAGAAAAACTCCTAAGAAAGTCAATGAGCCCCTGGCTGATTCCTCCTCTTTGGCAGAGGCAGAGGGAGGAGCCAGCAGCAGTGATGTCAGTGTGACGTCACCTTCATGGGCTACACCCACAAAGTACAAGGAGTAGCAGTGTATTTAAAGAGATAAAGCATAAAATGACATAAATAGCATAAAATATGATAATCTCAAAATCAACAAAGTAACAATGACACACAACAGATACAAGCCAGGGAGTTACACGACAGTCCCGGGATGAGGGCTCATGAATAACGAGAATGCAAATGTGCCGATTGGCCAAAGCATTTCGAGCCTGCAGTCACCTCCTCATACCATCACACACATATGGCGGCAGCGGACCTTCATCTAATTAGTGGTTCTGCCCCTACAAACAGAAACATTAAGGGGTAAGGGACTGGCAAGAAATACAAACGACCAAATAAAACATAAAGATAGCAAAAGGCTGGGTATTAGACAAAGAAAAGGAAGGTGAAAAGACAGCGGAGGTACAGCAGCAGCCCTAATACTGAGCACATTAAAATGCAGCTCACAGTCACCGGTTGTCAGAATCAGCGAGTGATCACATTTAACACAGGGGCACATTCAACCACCGCCTAAGTCTGAAGTTTATGCAAGAATGCTGACGTTAGATTTCAATTCGGACACGACGCAGACTCTCGGGGGGAGAGGGCAGGTGGCTTAAGCAGCTTCAGTAATGGACAGATGGTGACATTTTGGGCTTGTTTGCCAACATCCGCTCCCTCGTTTCAGGTTCATTTATGTGTGGTTGGTATCATCTCTTTTGGTTGATCGATTTCTACTTTTGACAGCAGTTAGCCTTGACTCATTCTCTGACAGACCTTCTGGAGAAGTCTCGTTGTATCCGGCAGGCCAAGACAGAGCGAGCCTTCCACATCTTCTATTACCTGCTGGCTGGAGCTGGGGACAAGCTACGCAGTAAGACGCTTCACATGTTCTTGTTGGCATGATCTAAATAATAACAGGATTGCTGACATGGTGGTAGCACTGCTGACTAACAGTAAGATGACTGGGATTCACATCTCGGGTCTGCATGCTCTTTCAATGTCCATGTGGGTTTCTTCTGGGTGGTCCAGTTTCCCCCCACAGCTGAAGTTAGCTGAAGTGCCGTTGCTAAATTAGCCTGTGTATGTTGTCCCTGCAATGGACCGGTGCCCATCCAGGTATCGTTCCTGCCTTGTGCCCAGTAATTGCTGGGATAAGTTCCAGCTGTCCCATGACCCTGCCCTGAATAAGCAAGTTAAGAAAATGGCTGGATGGCTTAGGTTTATCAGGCCATTTCTTTCGTGTGTACAGAGTCCAGTGAACTTCTCGCTTGCACATGCTAATCGACACTTAACACATCGCCAGTCTCCTGAGCCATCATTAGTGATACGAACACGCTTACCATGAAACTCCTGTCTTTCAGATACTGTATATAGAGAAAAATGAAAGACTTAAGGGTTTATAATGTCCTTATAGTCCTGTGTGCAGAGCCCAACAATGTGGCATTTTAAAAATGGTTGGTTTTCTCACTCACCCCCATTTTGTAGCAATTTAAATGCTTGTGGCCATCTTGTTTATTGTCGATAGGGAAGTCACCCATCATGTGACACAGATATATTTTTTGACTTCCTTTTGGGTTTTCCATATCTGGTACCGCTTGTGCAGTCTTAAGCACCAATCATTTGTTCAGAGGTTTGCAACAATTTAGGCTCTGGTGTCCATCCATTCGTCCATGAGTCTTTATTTTATATAGCACCTTTCACATAGGCACTTTATGAAAAGTCATCTTGCACTGTTTATTTTTCTTCTTTTAAACCCTTTGGTTCCTTCCTCCTCCTCATCCTCTCCCTCCATCCACAACCAGGTGAGCTCCTGTTGGAAGGCTTCTCAAACTACCACTTCCTCTCAGCTGGCCATGTGCCCATTCCAGGACAGCAGGACAACGAGATGTTTGATGAGACGCTGGAGGCCATGGCCATCATGGGCTTTAATGAGGAGGAGCAGACAGGTGAGGGACATCTGGGGATGGTCTCACTCAGGATCACAGAGTGTCACACAGTCCACATGGCTGGGCCAGCACTTGACGAGCTAGTGCTCTACCTGTGTGTGCCCGGGCTTAACTGGCAGAGAGATGCATGAATCAGGGGTCTGTTCTCATTTTCTTCTTAATGCTCTTTGCCATTTCCTTCCACCCAGCCATGCTCAAGATTGTGTCTTCGGTGCTACAACTGGGCAACATTGTGTTCAAAAAGGAGAGGAACAACGACCAGGCCTCCATGCCAGATGACACAGGTGGGAAGGTGGTTTGTTTATATGAGCCAGCAGGCATTTAGGAACTTTAGATTTGAGTCCATTTTCAGAGGCCACATTTGTGCTGCCATCTTGATTTCTGCTCCTCCTCTGTCTCGGTTAAAAGTGGGGAGACACTGTGTGACATAAGCCGAAACACACATTATGGTGGAGGGCAGCGGTGAAGAAGCCGCAGCTCAAAGCAGTAGGATGTGTGTTCAGATTGTGGATTGCAGGCCGGCTGCCAGCCTGGAAATAGAGGAAATATGCCACAGTCCCTTAGAATTGACTGACAATCCTCATCATTAATATTAATGAAATTCATTTAGAGATTAATAGTAAAATAGAAAAATCTCTGGGATGAAAAATACTCAGAAGGATAAGAGGTGGCTGCTCATCCCTCTTAGGACTGACTGACAATCCTCTTCATTAATATTAATGAAATTCATTTAGAGATTAATAGTAAAATCTGTGGGATGACAAATACTCGAGAGGTGGTGGTCTTGATATTTAAATTGGATTGACCAGATTAAATGATGGAGTGAGGTCCTTTTCTGCTGTACGTCCCATTGGCATCATGTCCCCACATGCTGAGCACTTGGGTGGCTTGGCATCAAGAAGGGCATTCTGCTGTCACTATTCCTGCTCCATTACATCCTTTCTGCGATAAAACTGGGTAACCCAGCTGAACCCAGAAAAATGGATGTTTATCTGGCAGAGAGATACGTGAATTATGGGTTGAGCTATGGTACCGTGAGCAGTGTTGCTGCTTCTTTAGCATACGAGCCCCACGTTTGCTTTCCAGCCTGAATTATCATCCTTTTCCATTTGGTACACTGGCTGAGTTGCTGAAGCCGTCATGTCAAATGGGACAAAAAAACAAACCGAGTGTTCCCTCTAAAGGCTGTGAGTCTGAAATCCAAGTCTTTGATTTGCTTGTTTGTTTTAGGTCCCCCAGGTTTGAGAGGCTAAGCCACCAAAAAAGGTTTTTAAAATGTTTTAAAGTTGAGGCTCATTCTCCATCAGTAAAACACTTCAAAGTTAGGCCTTCTGGCAGCCCCACCAATAACTGTTCTCCGAGGATGGCTTGTGAGCCATGCCATGCATCCTTTACGCTTTCTGCTTTTGTTTCCCCTCCAGCTGCACAGAAAGTGTGCCACCTGCTGGGCATCAATGTGACGGACTTCACTAGAGCCATCCTCACTCCTCGCATCAAAGTGGGACGCGACGTGGTTCAGAAAGCCCAGACAAAAGAGCAGGTATGGAAAACGTACCCCTTGTGCCGCCCTCATCCTCATTTCCGTCCACTCAGTCAAAGGTGGGGGACTCCTTAAAGTCACCACATGTGAAAACACAAGCCAAGCCACACTTAATTGTACAGATGCAGCTCAGAATGTGAGAATGTGGGTTCAGTTTTAGAGGTGCATGCTGACTTCTGGCCAGAAGAGACAGTCTGGATAACAGCAGGCTTCTCAATGCCGGAGACTCTTAGGGCTGACTGGCAGTCCTCATATTTAATGTTAAATAAAATTCCGTCTCTGTGAAGGAATTTGCTCAGGGTGATGCCCATCCCCTCACTCAGCTGCTCGTCTTCCCTGAGATGGTAGCAGTGGGGATCAAACTTGGGATCTTCAGATTACAGAGCAGTCTTCTCAACTCCTTCTGGTGTAACAGCCAGTGGGGCGTCTAACAATGAGGATTTCTTCTGAGAAAAGACAAGTGGTATAGTGACCCAGGTTCACCAGGAGAGGATGGGTGTAATGAGGTGATCTGCACTCTTTGTTCATCTCACTCTCCAGTTCAGTTGTTGCCACTTCTCTGCCACATTCTCCTATCTCTGCTGGAAGCTAATGTGTCAGGATAACTCGGGCAGAGGTCACCTCTGATTCTTTATTCTTCTCATTCACAGGCCGACTTTGCCATTGAGGCCCTGGCAAAGGCCATGTATGAGCGACTGTTCCGCTGGATCCTGGGACGGGTCAACAAGGCTCTGGACAAGACAAAGCGGCAGGGGGCATCCTTCCTGGGAATCCTGGATATCGCAGGCTTTGAAATCTTTGAGGTGGGTGCAGAGTGTACCTGTGCAGGCTTACTTTGGGGAAGGTGCCATGTTTCCAAAGAGGTTTAGTTGGTGTGCTGCCCCATCTTATATCACTTCTTTGGGTAAAATCTACATTTTCCAGGTGAAGAAAACCGCTGGGGTGACAAACTGGTTACATTTACAGATGCAGTGTGCAGGATCCGAGACCCATGCCTAGTTGTTTTCTGTGTGTTCTTCTCATGTCTGATGATGTGGAAGAAAAAGCCACACAAAGACGTGCAGGTCAGTTAATTGCTGAGTGCCCTCCTGTAAGTTAGCCCTGCTTCGGACTGGCACACCGTACAGGGCTGTTTCCCACCCTGTATCTGGTGCTGTTGGGATAGGCTACATCCCCCTGTAATCTAAACCGGATTAAGCTGATTTAAATCTGAATTGTATGGCAGTCCTTTATTTTAATCTTATGATAAGGTCGCCCATCCAAAGGGCATGAATAAATCCCAGAGACCAGCCTTTCAGTAAAAGTAGCAGGCTTAGTACTGGCCACCAGAGGGCACCTTCTTATTGAGCAATGTGGTAACAATTCAATTCTTTGCATTTATATGGCGCTTTTCTTACTACTCAAAGCGCTCAGCAATTGCAGGTTAAGGGCCTTGCTCAAGGGCCCAACAGAGCAGAGTCCCTATTGGCATTTACGGGATTCGAACTGGCAACCTATGGACAGATGGTCACTTGTAGCTGGGGCAAGTGAGGTGCCACCAAAGGGCACCTTCAAATTGAGCCATGTTTTAAGCTATGGACAGCTGGTCATCTGTAGCTGGCCTAAATGAGGTGCTACCAGAGGTTGCCATCTTACTGAGGCATGACTGGCCATGGATGGATGGTCACCTGTAGCTAGCCTATGTAATGTGCCACCAGTGGGCGCCTTCTTACTGAATTGTGTCACAGGCCATGATAGCTGTCCAAAGTGAGATGCCATCAGAGGGCTGTCACTGCCGTCTCCTGAAATGTAATTTCTGGGAGAATTAGGGTGCAGTTCTCCCAGGGGCCACCAGATGGCAGCAATACCTTATGCAGGGGTCTCCAACACGTCGCTCGCGAGCTACCAGTAGCTCTCCACCCCTTTCCAAGTAGCTCTCCAAAGGGTTAATGACTCCTACATAAATTTGAAAACTTGATTAGTCAAATTAGGGGTGGGCGATCTTTCCAAAAAATCATATCACGATCCTTTTAACACAAAATCACGAACCACAATCTGAATTGCAATCTGTCTTTTCAATGTGGCATGCACTTAAGAGAATATCCGGACTCAAACTCATCAAGACCTAAGTAGCACTTGATTTTAAATATCAAACAAAGTTGAATTCAATTGTTCTCTCGTTCGCTAGCCAAGCGGAGTTAAGGAACACTCCCCAAAGCTAGTGAGTGAGTGAGGAAGGCCCCTCTCGTCGGTCCGTTGTGTGTCTCTGGGATTCACACAAATAAATCGGTACCGCAAGCAAACTATGATTCTTAGTTAGATGAGGGAAGTCGCAAAATAAACCGAAATGTTTAAGCAAATTATAGAAAAAAACCGTGATCTAAATCCTTTAAGTAGTTCTCTCATTTGCTAGCTAAGTGGAGGTAAGGTACACGACCGGAGGCTGCAGCGTGAGTGAGCGTCCCCTCTGCCCACTGTGTCTCACTCGGATTCATGCAAATAAATCGGTACCACAAGCGCACTATGACACATAGCGAAATGAGGGAAGTCACAAAATCAACCGGAATGTTCAAGCAAATTATAGAAAATAACCCGATCTAAATCTGTTAAGCGGACAGATATACAGGCAGACACATTGGATTTTATATATTATATATTAGTAGACCTTCAAAATAATGTGCAGTTAAAGTCTCAACAGCATTCTCAGCATTTCTGGAGCTTAGTAGAGACAGATGACTAAGAATCTTCACCAAGCACCTCTGAAAATGTCTGCTTTGTTTGGGTCACCATAGCTCTGAGAGTCTGACGTGAATGTCATGAAATCAAAGTTCAGAACAAGACGGACAGACGAACGTTTAAATGACTCCATAAGAGTGAACCTCAGTGGCTCCACTCCTCCGTACACCTGCCTCTCTTGTTGACTCCATGCAGTGCCAGTCATCGAACACACATGCAACTGGACCTGTGAATAAAGTGAATCAGTGACATGTGACAAAATGACAAATGAAGACGTCATATCTGCGTATTTGGAATTGCATTGTTTTGTTGTGACAGCATTCAGGTTTTAATTCAATAGTGTGAGATACACTAGAAAATGCATACAGATAAACAAAATGCACTTGCAGGTGAACTAAATATTTTTTGTGATGTTTTAATGCAAAATGTGAGTTGTGGACACCAACATTTTGTAAATGTTCAGGCAAAACAAGCTTATTCAGTTTGGGTTGAAATAAGCTATGAGAATAAATGTTAGAAAACATGAGGAGCTCTCTGCCATTTTCATTTTGTAAAAGTAGCTCTCAGGAGAAAAAAGGTTGGAGACCCCTGCCTTATAGTGTCATGCCCGCTGCTTGGTTAACCCCTGCCTCTGAGGTTTCTTTTGAATGTTTGGTGGATTGGTGGCTATTAAATCGAGAATAATCAACGTAGCTCAGCAGGTGCCACGACCAACCTGACCTACTGGTTTAATGTTTGGTTGCCTTTGACATGTTCTTCCAGTCCTTGTGGGTTGTTCCAGTTCTTGTGACCATTGCTATCCAGGGCAGCTTTCCCTCTCTGGTGATGTGACCGCCCAGTTAAATCCGCTGAATTTAGTGAATCAGCAACAGTTTGTGGTGGAGAAGAAGTTCACATAGCAGTGAGCACAGGCTCACCACAGCTTGGGGGCACCATTGACATTAACAGCATTCTCCCTGTAAACTGCCTAGTGTTTGCCAGCGTTTCACACGTCATCTCCTCTGTGTGTTGCAGGTGAATTCTTTTGAGCAGCTGTGCATCAACTACACCAATGAGAAGCTCCAGCAGCTCTTCAACCACACCATGTTCATCCTGGAGCAGGAGGAGTACCAGCGTGAGGGCATCGAGTGGAACTTCATTGACTTTGGCCTGGACTTGCAGCCATGCATTGAGCTCATCGAGAGACCGGTAAGCTGGCCGCACAATATAGAGGCAGTTAATGCTGCACCTTAGTGATCTGAAAGGCGCGATATGCTTATTAAGATACGGTGATGGGCACTGGAAATCTATTTCATTGAGACAAGATATCAGCACACGTCTTCACGCCATGCTGAGCCACTCTTATGAGGCTGTTAACGCTGTATGTGGGTGATGATACAAGATGTGCAAGGCACTATACACTTTAAAAATACACCCTGTTACTATGTCCTGCTTACTTGCACTTAGTGCTGGTGCCTGACCCACATGACACATTATGTGTATTAAGGGAGTATGACTGGCACTGAACATGCCAGTGCCCTTCAGGCTCTTTGACAGACTGACACACCACTTCCCCTTGTAGCCTACTCAGTTGCTTTTAGTGATGGTGAGTGATCTGTAGGAACTATATGCATACCAAGGCACTGGACATGTCATCTCCTCACCAAACACCCTGCCAGGGTGCTCTTAGCGATGATACCTAACCTGCAAGGCGCTATATGGGTTTTGAGAAAGTGTGACTGATGTGGCCTGAATTCTAATGCAGCATTTAGTTTCTAAATTTGCTTTTCATCCATCGATCACACAACATAGTAAGGCCACATCCACGTCATGACTAATTACCCGCCTGCCTATTGACTCACCTGTCTGCCTTCCTGCCCACACATACCCTATGAGTTCCCATGATTCCACACCACCTACTTCTGAACAAGTCTTGCACCAGCCAACTGATGACCGATTGTCTGCTTCTCGTCCACAGAATAACCCGCCAGGCATCCTGGCCCTGCTCGATGAGGAGTGCTGGTTCCCCAAGGCGACGGACAAGTCCTTTGTGGAGAAGCTCTGCGCTGAGCAGGGCAACCACCCCAAATTCCAGAAGCCCAAGCAGCTGAAGGACAAGACAGAATTCTCAGTGCATCACTATGCTGGCAGGGTGAGTGACTGGGGGAGCCTTAAAATTGTGAATCTTGACTGGCAAGTCTAGTGTTGGTTTTATGGCAGCCACAGGTGGCATGCCAGTGATGCATTTTTAGGATGGGGGTCAGCTAGGTGGCATGAACATCCACCCGTGTCTAATAAATGTCCCTACATGGCCTGTATGTCTCCTTCTGCCATCATGTCCAGGTTGATTATAATGCCAGTGAGTGGCTGACCAAGAACATGGACCCTCTGAACGACAACGTCACCTCTCTGTTGAACCAGTCCTCCAGCCAGTATGTGGGCGACCTCTGGAAAGACGGTGAGACGTTTTCTTTGTCGTTTTGATGCCATTGCCAGGCAATGTCTTTGTCTACATTCTTTTTTGCCCGCACTGCTGGTAACAAAATTCTGTTCACGTTAGTCAACTTCTGATTTGTGTGCCAGGGTCCCAAGTGCAGGAGGGAGCACCCACTAAATGTGAAATTCTCTTCAAATCCCCTGCAGTCCCTCATTCAGACCCATCTTTATGATTTTACGTCTTGCTTGTGACGTATCCATTGTTTCTGAGCCTCCAATTCTATTTGCTGTGTTTTTCGATTGTTGTATTTCAATGCCATGACAGTGACATCACCTCACTGTCATTTTGTGTGGTCATTTGCTACCAGTGCCAGCTTGTATCTATGTTTGCATACTGCTATGCCCATTACTGGTCACATGGACATGGAGATCACATGGCCCACTGTGTCCATATTAAATTAAACAAGATATTGGTCAGGTTTGATGATTATGCTCAGCTAGGAGAAAGAGCAGGCAATGAAAAATAAGATGCATCATCACAGAGG
This sequence comes from Polypterus senegalus, assembly GCF_016835505.1. Lineage (NCBI taxonomy): Eukaryota > Metazoa > Chordata > Cladistia > Polypteriformes > Polypteridae > Polypterus > Polypterus senegalus. The sequence continues at coordinate 159,947,239 of NC_053166.1, read as the reverse complement.
GACCTGGACAGAAAACAGGAGTGGGCAAATAAGTGGACCATAAAATTTAATGTAAGTAAATGTGTAGGAAGGGAAACTGTGACATTTGAAGACACAGTGGGGAGGCGTGACATCTTATGAGAAGGACCTGAGAGTCATAGTGGACTGGTCACTGTCTACACCCAAACAGTGGCCAGAAGTCATTAATTAAGAGGGCTAATAGGATGTTAGATTATAGGAGTATAGTGATGTGCTGTGCTGTGTGGAGCAGACGTCAAGGGCGATTGTGCTTAATCTGTATAACACACTAGTGAGGCTTCACCCGGAGTGCTGTGTACAGTTTGTGTCTCCATATTACAAAAGAGACGCAGAAGAGCAAGAGAAGGTCCGGAGGAGGGTGGCAAAGCTGATTTAGGGCCATGGAGAGCGACAGAGTAAGTCAAGTAAGGTTATCAGTCAGTCAGCCATTACCCAACCCGCTGTATCCTAACACAGGGTCACGGGGGTCTGCTGTGGCGCAAGGCCGGAACAAATCCCAGGCAGGGCACACACACACCAAGCACACACCAGGGACAATTTAGGATCGCCAATGCACCTAACCTGCATGTCTTTGGACTGTGGGAGGAAACCCAAACAGACACGAGGAGAACATGCAAACTCCACGCGGGGAAGCGAACCCAGACGGGTCTCCCTACTGAGAGGCAGCAGCGCTACCCACTGCGCCACCGTGCTGCCCGAGTTAAGTTATACTTTGTGCTAGTTAACTCACTAGTGTGTCACAACCTGCAGTGTTGTGTACACCGGTGGTCTTCATATTAGAAAATGGCAAAGCAGTGCTAGAGAAAGTCCAGAGGAGAGCAACAAGGCTGATTCAGGGCCATGGAGAGAGACAGAGGAGGAAAGACTGAAGGAGCTTTACAGTTGATGGCAGTGCACAGGAGCCATTAAGAAGGTTAATAGGATGGTAGGTTATATAGCGCCCTGCTGTGTAGAATGCAAGTCAATTGTGGTTATACTTATGCCATTTAACTTATTAGTGAGTCACAGCCTGCAGTGCTGTGTATGGTGGTGGTCTTCATATTAGAAAATGTCAAAGCAGTGCTAGAGAAAGTCCAGAGGAGAGCAACAGGGCTGATTCAGGATCATGGAGAACAAACAAAGAGGAATGACGGAAGGAGCTAAGCCTTCACAGTTTAAGACGGCATACAGACGCCATTAAGAAGGCTGCTAGGATGTTAGCTTATATAGCGCCCTGATGTGTGGAATAGAAATCGAATCTAAGCTGTGCAATTCACCAGTGAGGTATCAGCTGCAATACTGCGTGCAGTTTTAGTCTCCATGTTGGTAAAAAGGACATAGCAGCGTAGAGACTAGGCTGATTCAGGACCATGGAGAGCGACTGAGGAGCAGAGGCTGAAGGAGCCGAGCCCTTTGTTTCAAACAGTGTCCAGACGCCATTAAGATGGCTGCTAGGATGTTAGGTTATAAAGCACCCCTAACATGTAGAGTACAAATTGAGTGAGATCATTCGTAAGTTATATAAACACACTAGTGGGGTCTCACCTGGAGTACTGTGTGCAGTTTTGGTCTCCAGATTGTAAAAGAGACATAGCAGCCCAAGAGGCAGTCCAGACAAGAGCAACCAGGCTAATTCAGAATCATGGAAATTTCTGGAGGACAAAAAGACCAAAGGAGGTGAACCTTTACAGTTTATGACAGTGCACAAACTCCATTAAGACATCTGCTAGGTTAGGTTATATAGCGCCCTGATGTTTAAAATACGTGTCGAGTGAAGTAATACCTGAGATTTATATCACACTAGTGAGGCCATACCTGCAGTACAGTGTTCAGGTTTGGTCTCCTTATTAATAAAAGATGACAGAGTAGCACAAGAGGACACCCAGAGAAGAGCAAGTAGACTGATGCAGGACCATGGTAGAGCGAGTGAAAGCCTGGAGAAGCTGAGCCTTTACAGTTTAAACAAATGGACAATCAGAGGTGACCTGACTGGAATGTCGACAGTCACATTAAAATGAGTTTTTAAACAACAGCATGGGGTCACAGATGGAGACTTGTTAAGGGCAGAATTTACACAAATGTTATTCATTTTTTTTTCACAACAGAGAACTGCAGACATATGGAGTATATGACCAAGCAGAGTGGTAAGCAGTAGGACTTTAGGGAGCTTCAGATCTTAACTTGATGTTATTTTGGAGGTTAGGTGGGTAGGATTGATGAGCTTTGTTGGCCTGTTCTCATCACAGTCCTTGTAATGTCCTAATATCGGAGTAGTGGACCCCATTGCTAGACCCTCTCCTCTGGGTTTCCTCAACATCACCAAAAGGATGTATGTGTGAGCCTGATGGTGATGGGTGTCCCATTCTGGATTAGTTCCTGCCTTGAATCCCATGCTGCAGGAAATCTCTCCAGCTCCCCTGGAGTAGATTTCTTAGGTCAGCCATCACTTCTCATTCTCGTCTGACTTTCTTTTTTAATTTTGTTAATGCAGACCCCTGATCTTGAATTCAACAGCTGATTGGGGGCCCACTTCATGCAGACCCAGGTGCTGTACAGTCGGTTGATATTTAGGCTCTTTTATCACATGACCCACTCATCCATCAACCCATCGCTATTTTTATGTAGCACCTTTCATAGCCGTAGTGCTATTGTTTTGTATGTTCTTCTTTTAAAACTCTGTTAGTGTAATCGGAAATTCCAAATTGGCCGTGTGTGTACGAATGGACCCTGTGGTGGACTGGCATCCCACCTAGGGATTGTTTCCACCTTGTGCCCAGTGCTGCCACCCTCATATTGTTAAACAAGCATGCCGTTCTACAGACACGCTTGTCTGGGTGTGGGCAGGTCTGAGTGTTTCACAGTGGCATATTGAGCCAGCAGTGGGATTTTAACTTTCAGTTTTGTTCCACAGTCGCCCAGCTCCACTCTCTACATCTCCCGCCTTTTCTTTGTCACCACAGTTGACCGCATAGTGGGCTTGGATCAGATGGCAAAGATGGACAGCTCTGGACCCACTGCATCCAAAACTAAAAAGGGAATGTTCCGGACCGTGGGGCAGCTTTACAAGGAGAGCTTGACCAAGCTGATGACCACCTTGAGAAACACCAACCCAAACTTTGTGCGTTGCATCATACCCAACCACGAAAAGAGGGTGAGTAGGCATCTATGGACTTTACCATGTTGACTTCTAGCAGGAGGGGCGTTTCCTGACTCCCTGAGCTTCTGAGGTTCTGTGATTTTTTTTTTTAACCGTTCGCCTGAAGGTCATTCTTAGCAGTAAGTAGCCAGTTGATATGACTTTAAAAAGCACTGAGACTGAAGCTGCCATAATTGCTAAGAAATGTCGTAGCGATGGATAGGGGGCACTAGTGAGCTAACCCTATTCCCAGAACAACAGCCAGGTGAGACCAGAATCCCAAATAAAAGAAATGGAATTGCACCCAGTGTGTTACCAGGACTGTGGCCCCTGGCGCTGTCTACACTCCAACACTGGAACCCCTCATCTTTTGAAAGCCTTTTCCTCTTCCTCCATATCAGATGTTTCCCTGCTTCGGATGTCCTCCCAACTCTTTGCTCTCCATGTGAGGGACCCCGAGGTTCACCTTGTGCCAGGCCTGTGTCCCGGAGCCATTCACTCCTAAAGTAGCACTCTAGACATTTCCCTGGAGTGCCCTCTAGTGGCCTCAAAACTTCACTGATAATGACATTGCTTATTAGGACTACAACTCCCTGATAACCTTGCAGCAGACTGCACTAGGACCACACCATATTGTGGCTGCCCTCTGTCAGACAGGGTGTGTGGATGAGAACCCCAGCTCAGCTGGATTTTTATTATTCAATAGTACTGTCTGCCATTGACTGGCACCCTGTCCAGGGTTTGTTCCTGCCTTGTGCCCTATGCTAGCTGAGATAGGCTCCAGCAAACCCCCACGACCATGTTCAGGCTAAGCAGGTAAGCAAATGACTGAATGGATATTGTGCCATTTGGCATCTCCCTGGGCTGCCTGAATCTTTAGATTCTGCTGTGCCAACTGTTTGTCCTTCACAGTGTGCTGTAACAGAAAAGCAGTGGTAAAATGACATCTGCAGTGTGTTTTAAAGGCATTTACCACAGTACTCACTACGAAAAAGTGGCATCTTAGGAAGGGAGAGTGCAACAAGGCGATGTGAGAAAGAAACAGACAGAGAGAACCATACGAGTGGCACCATCACAGTTAGGAACCCTGATTGGCCACCATTGTCAAAACAGGTAGAGAGAGGAAAAATGAGAGAGTGAGGTCAAAAAGGAGGTGGGGCCAAAGGTAACTGGTGTGGTCAAGGTCATTGCTCAAGCATGACTTTGTAACACTACAGTGCTGCTCCCTTGTGGCTTCCAAATGCCAAAACATCCTCAAAATGGAAACAGAAATGGAAAGAATTGCCTTCCTTTAGTATGCCTCTGCCCAAATGTCACTTTCCCGATACCATCTAAATGGCATTTTTGGATTTGTCACAATTAAGCTTTGGTTCTTTATCTCCTTGCAGGCGGGGAAGCTTGATGCTCATCTGGTCCTTGAACAGCTTCGCTGCAATGGTGTCCTGGAAGGCATCCGAATCTGCAGGCAGGGCTTTCCCAACCGCATCGTCTTCCAGGAGTTCCGGCAAAGGTGAGAGGGCGCGCGGGGCCTACCTTGTGTCGAGTTGAAGAGTTGTGTGAGCGTGTGTTATTTTATTCAAAGAATGACATTTATAAAAGATTCTGCCTGTGGGCATCCAATCCCAGTGACTATTCATCCTTTTTCAGTACATGGCCCTGCAGTATGTGGACAGTCCACGGCTTTCTGATTTTTCAATACTGGTGGCCACAGAAAATTTTCACCTTCTGCATGCTCTGAACCCAGGATATGGGAACTAAATGGAGCGCTTTGATTTTAAACTGTTAATAAATGTGCAATGACTTTCTAGAGGTTCAGGATTCTTCTTAAGTTATTGGCTTCATTAAATGTCAGCTCTTGGGTTCAGATAGATATAAAAGGCACTATATAACATAAACAGATGTAAACAGCACTATATGAAAGATAGAGAGATTGGGATGAAAGGTATACAATGCATTCATAATGGTAGGCAGACGATATGACAGGCACTATATAAGAAATACATATACATAAATAGATGTGAAGAGTGTTGTATAAAACATAGCAAGCTAGATAAATAGATGTGGTGAAAGTCACTATATAATAGACAGATGTGAAAGGCACAATACAGTAGTTAGATACATAAATAGATAGATGCGAAAGGTGTTATATTATAGGTAGTTAGACAGATGAGAAAAGCACTATAGGGTGGTCCAGATCTAATTATGCAATTTTCATTACGCCATAACTTATTAAGTTTATTACATAGAAAATCACCCGAAAAATCCCGGATCATCGAGAAGTGTGTGAACTGACGACATGAAGAATCGTCTTCGAGCCAAACTGGAATCGTCCCCGCATAAATCAAAGTCATCCAGACGATCTGGATCTGCATAATTAGATCTGGACCACCCTGTATATAGGAGATAGATACATACAGAGACAGATGTGAAAGGTGCTATATAAAAGGTAGATAGATAGGAAAGGAAGTATATAATAGATCAATGCAAAAGGCACTACATTAGGGTTAGATGGATGTGAACGATGCTATATAATACTGTAGATAGATGTAAAGGGTGCTACAAAATGAGTAGATACAGTAGATAAGAAGGGCACTATATAATGGATAAATAGATATGTAGATAGTTGTGAAAGAAACAGCCCTGGACTTGACAAAGGACACACTAGCACACACACACTCACACTGGTGCAATTTAGATTAACCAATCAGTGCTGTGTGGCTGACTCATTTGCATGTTTATTCATTTTCTTCTTATTTTTTCTTTTTTTTTACTCCCAGATATGAGATCCTGGCTGCTGGTGCAATTCCCAAAGGCTTTATGGATGGCAAGCAGGCCTGTGTGATAATGGTGAGTGGTGTGAGGCTTGGCACATTATGCCCACGTTCATCAGTGGTTTTGCACCCACCTCCCAGCCAGTTGGTGTGGTCAGATTTTTTTTTTCTCCAGTCACGGTTTCTTTTTCTTCCTCCTCTGTCCTGTAGATTAAAGCTCTGGAGCTCGACCCCAACTTGTACAGAATTGGCCAGAGTAAGATGTTCTTCCGGACAGGCGTGCTGGCACATCTAGAGGAGGAGCGAGACCTCAAGATCACAGACATCATCATTGCCTTCCAGGCCCAGGCCCGGGGCTTCCTCTCTCGAAAGTGAGTGTGACAGTGGGGACCTGACCCACGTTTCACCACCGCTCTTTGGCTGTCTAATAGACACTGGCCAGACCCTCAGGTCAGCTGGTGGACCACGACTAGTCGAGCCCAACTATGTTTTCTTCTTCAGAGCTTTCGCCAAGAGGCAGCAGCAGCTGACAGCCATGAAGGTGATCCAGAGGAACTGCGCGGCCTACCTGAAGCTACGCAACTGGCAGTGGTGGCGGCTCTTCACCAAGGTGGATGTCACACTCACACACACACAAACACACACAACCCTGTCAACCAGGGCAAGGAGAGGATCAGCAGGATCAGTTGTATATCTAAGTGACATACAGGGATCTCCAATGTACAACAGTAACATACTGTGTGGTGACATGATTTATAGCAACATGACATATAAGTTACATGACAATAGCAACTTGTAAAGACACAACATACTGTATAGTGACACGACATACAGCAACACAGTTTATAATGGCACAATGTATAATATAATAACATAGCGGCACAACTTATAGTGACACTATTTACAGTACAGCAACACAACCTATTGCACCAGGATATATAGTGACACAAAACATGACATATAGTGAGTGACACAATGTATAGAGACATGATGTATAGTGACACAACAATACATAAAGATATAATGAATAGTGGCATAACACATAGTGACACAGTGTATAGCAACATGATGTATGGTGACACGATATATATAGCAACTCAATATATAATGACATATACTGTAGTAACATGATGTATAGTGACGCAATGGATAACGACACAGCTTATAGTGACATGATGTACACTGACACAACATATAGTACATGGCATATAATGATTTGACATATTGAGACACAAAGTATAGGGGGATGACATATAACAACACAATGTATAGCATCATGATTTATAGTTACACAATGTGTTGTGACACAACATATAGCAACTTCAAACAGAGCAACATATAGTTACATAATATATAGCGACATGATGTGCAGCAATACAACGTTATACTAACACAAAGTATTGCGACATGATGTCAAGGGTGCTGGGCTGTTTGTCCCATAAGAAAAAATAGAAAATGTGGTTAAGGTGGACTGCACTTTGCCTCTTTTTCCCTTTAATACAACTTTGTACCCCAAATGTAATGGTGATGTGGCACAGTGCACCAGTACATTAATAGAAATTGCAAAACTAAAGAAATGGTAGTTAAAATGATAAACAATGAAGATGTTTTTTCCTACCTTGAGAAGCTGTGACATCTTGCCCACTGTGGCTGGAGGTACAACACACCTTAGTTTGTTCTTCAGGCAGACTTGCCTCTCAGGGGAGAGTATGGGAAGAAACACACCTGAGTCTGTTTACTTGGACTTCAGGGTGATATGTGGAACATCCATCTATCCATCCATCAATCCATACATTCATGCCATCCACCCGTATGTTCATTCATTTCTCCATTCATCAACCCACCCATTCATCATGTGTTTTTTTTGTACGTGCATCCATCGATATCCTCTTTCATCCACCTGTTTATTAAAGCATTCATCTATGTATACGCTCATCCGTCCAAATGTCCATATATCCATCCTTCTGCCTGCCCATCCTTCCATATGTTTAACCATCCATCCATATATATGTTTATCAGTCTATGAATCCATCATTCTGTTCATTGTTCCAATCATCCATTGACTTCTTTATCTACCTGTTTCCCACACTCAGATCTGATCCTGTCTAATAATCCCTCGGGTGTCTCAGGTGAGATGCACCTGCTGGGGTGAGTGTGTGGTTATCTTATACACACACACACACACACACACACACTCACACACACACTGAACCCTGCAGATGGGTCACTTTCTCATTGCACTCCACATGCCGTGCAGTGTCCAATGAAGTGTGGTGGACACTGAGGTAGAGGCTCTCGACTTTGTCACTGGCACAGCAACAACCCCTCAAAGCTCATTTTCCTTGTTGTTCCCCTGCTCATTTGTCACTTGTCACTCTCTCCACAGGTCAAGCCCCTGCTCCAAGTCACCAGGCAAGAAGAGGAGATGCACCTGAAAGACGAGGAGCTCCAACGGGTGAAGGAGCAGCAGCAGAAGGCCGAGGGCGAGCTGAAGGAGATGAATCAGAAACACATCCAGGTGAGTGGGAACTCACGGGCACTGGTGCGGTGGCACCATGCTGACAGCCATCTCCATGCTCGAGATTCCAGCACATTGTTGAATGGCGTCCATCTCTCTGTCCCTCTCATCATCTTTACTTCTCTCTTTCTCCACCTATGCTCAACAGCTGGTGGAAGAGAAGAATCTCCTCCAGGAACAGCTGCAGGCAGAAACAGAGTTGTATGCCGAGGCCGAGGAGATGCGCATCCGGCTGGAGTCCAAGAGGCAGGAGCTTGAAGAGATCCTGCATGAGATGGAGGCCCGCATCGAGGAAGAGGAGGACCGCAGTCATGTCCTGCAGGCCGAGAAGAAGAAAATGCAGCAGCAGTTACAGGTGCTAGTTCTGTCCACCTGTGACCTCGTGACCTTTAACTTCTACACTCTCCCTACATCTCCCTTTATTCTGATCCACATCACACCTCATCTGATGTCCACCCTTTAAGCCTGGGCACCCAAACCCGTGCACCTGGTGGCCCGTTACACTGATGGATCATATCTGACATTTTGCCCGCTCTGGTGACCCATTAGCACTTGCATTCCCCAAATTTGGCTCCATCCATCCATCCATCCATCCATTATCAAACCCGCTATATCCCAACTACAGGGTCACGGGGGTCCGCTGGAGCCAATCCCAGCCAACACAGGGCGCAAGGCAGGGAACAAATCCCGGGCAGGGCGCCAGCCCACCGCAGGCAAATTTGGCTCCTTTCTCAAAACATATTTCTAGTTGTCAGAATTTCACTCCCCTGCCGAGGTATCAGTAAAGCTTTGTCCAGGACCTGATTTTATTGATCATTTATAAATATGCTATTTATTAATGAGAGGCTATGGTGGTCTTTGTGGAGTTTGGATATTCTCCCTATGTCCTAGAGTGGTTTTCCTCCCATGGTTCCAAACTGACCTCTTGTGAGTGTGACTGTATGTTGAACTCACGCCACCTCTAGGACTTGTTGGTGCCCATGACGCAGAAGTGGAGTGACTGGGTTATTAATGAGCAGCATGATGGCAAAGTGTTTAGTGCTGTTGCCTCAGGGTTCAGATCGCAGCCTGGTCACTATGTGTATGGAGTTGGCATGTTCTCCACTGTGTGCTCTGCTTTTGATGTCAAACTGACCTCTTGTGAGTGGTGCTATGTGTGTGTAAAGGGGTCCTGAGGTGAACTAGCGCCCGCTCTTGAACTGGTTGGCTCCCTGACAGACTCTGGTTCCTGTAACACAGAACTGGATTTAGTGGGTTTGGTGATGGATTATTTAATACTGGATAGCATGATAGCAGAGTGTTTAGTGCTGTTGCCAAACGGTTCAAATCCCAGCCAGGTCTGTGTGGAGCTGGCATGTTCTTCCAGTCCTTGTGTGTGTTTTTCTCTGGCTTCTCCACCGTTCCTTTCATATTCGTTACTGAGGACTCCACATGCTCCTTGTGTATGTCGTGGTATGTGTAAGGGAGCTCTGAGGTGAACTGGCACCCCCTCTAGAACAGGTTGGCTCCCTGACAGACTCTGCCCTCCACAGATTAGAACTGGAATGTCTAGATTTGATGATGTGTTATTAATGGGCAGATTGCTGGTACATGAATCTGTGGTTCAAATCCCAGTCTGGTCACCATCTGTGTGGAGTTGGAATGTTCTCCTGTCCCTGTGTGACCTTTTCCTCAGCATGCTCCAGTCATTCTCCCAAATCCCCCTCTGAGGACTCCAAAGTGTGTGACACATTCTAGGACTGGTTAACTTCTTTACAGACAAGGTTGCCCACAACCCAGAAATGATCTTATAAGTAGTCATTTATTACGGGCCAGCATGAAAGCACAGTGGTCAGTACTGCTGTCTTTTGGCTCCACAGTCCTAGGTTCAAATCCTGTATCCCAGGTTTGCATTTTCTCCCCATATCCATGTGAGTCTTCCTCCCTACCTCCCCAAAGAGGTGATGTTGGGTGAATTGGCATCTGAGTATATGGGAATAGCCTGTGATGGACTGCCATCCCATCCCGGGTCAGCTCCTGCCTTGCACCTGATGCTGCCCAGATAGTCCCCTGACACCCAGAGCCAGAGGTGTTATCTTACTATTAACCATCCATCCATTACCCAACCCTGCTGTATCCTAACTATAGGGTCACGGGGGTCTGCTGGAGCCAATCCCAGCCAACACTGGGTGCAAGGCAGGAAACAAACCCCGGGCAGGGTGCCAGCCCACTGCAGGGCGCACACACACACACCCACACACCATGCACACACTAGGGACAAGGTTTGCCAATGCACCTAACCTGCATGTGTTTGGACTGTGGGAGGAAACCCGAGACACACGAGGAGAACATGCAAACTCCATGCAGAGAGGACCCAGGAAGCGACCCCAGGTCTCCCAACTGTGAGGCAGCAGTGCTACCCACTGCATCACCGTGCCACCCTTTACTATTAACCATCATCAGAATTTTCCTTCTCTTCACTACCATTGTTAAATTTATTGGTCTCTTCTGATTTATTACCATGTAATCTCATCAGATCTCTTTCTTAAGGCATTTAATCCAGTTCGGAGTCACAGGGGCTCAGAGCCCAGCCTGGCAGCACTGAGCATAAGGTAGGAACCAACTCTGGATTGCAGGGCCTGAGTACACACACACACACACACACATAAACGGGAAATTTGAAATTTACAAGAAAACCTAATCTGCTTGTCTTTGTGGATGAGGGAAGACAACTTAATAATGACAATGCAGGATATTTGAGGCAGTGGTGCTACCTACTGCGCCACCACGCTGCCCTGACTTATTCCTGTATTTGTCGTGATATTTTTTCTTTTTTTTGATACACCCCTCATTCTTAAACACAATTAATCCAGTCCAGGGTCACAGGGGCAGCTGGAGCCTCTCCCAGCAGCACTGGGCACAAGGCAGGGACCAACTCTTGATGGGGTATGAGTGCATTGCGGAGCCCACTTACACACACACACACACACACACACACACTCGTATTGCCACAATTCCACCATCACCTTACATTAGGTTTGTTAGCGAAAACCTGGAGCACCCGGAGGAAGAGAAGCACAGCACAGGGAGAACATGGAGAGCCACAAGCATCCAGGATGCTGAATTCATGAGGTGGCAGTGGTACCTGCTGTGCCACCCTCTTACTTTTAAAATTATTACCCAGTTGTTTTTTTATGATTTATAATTTATTGTATTGAAATATGATGTGTTATTCTTATTTTGATTGACTCGCAGTATTATTTCATGGATCCATCTCTTTCGCAATTCTCATTTTATTTTTACTGCACGCTAACTGAGTGGGGAGCCACTTGAATGGCAGCAGGCCTTCCAAAGCTGTGCATGGCATCCATGCCCCTCTTAGAGGCTCACATTGTTTCTGGCTCTCTGCAGGACCTTGAGGAGCAGCTGGAGGAAGAGGAGGACGCCCGGCAGAAGCTGCAGTTGGAGAAGGTCACAGCAGAAGGGAAAATCAAAAAGCTGGAGGATGACATTCTGGTCATGGAGGACCAGAACACCAAGCTGCTGAAGGTGTGGGGGTCTCGGAGTGTTTGGGGAGGGCCTTGGGTTTGTCTGGACAAAGAGGGTGACACTCTGACAGGCTCCTTCCATGCATCGTGTGGATTTCACACTCTTCCTCCTTCCTTGCCGATTTCAGGAGAAGAAGCTGCTGGAAGAAAGAGTGTCCGACTTCAGCACAAACCTCGCAGAAGAAGAGGAGAAGTCCAAGAACCTGACCAAGCTGAAGACCAAGCACGAATCTATGATCTCCGAGCTTGAGGGTAAAAGGTTTAAAAGTCCTGGTCAACGGGTGGACTTGACCCCCAACCTTGTCTGTATGGGGAGCTGTGGGACATGTGTCTTTCATTAAGCCTTTGAATGATGGGTTTGGTGGTCCGGGACCAGAAACAATGCAGCTAAATTAACTTTGTTCCTGTCCCAGTGTAGTTCAAGTTTCGTGGCACATGTACTCGATATCAGAAACCGAATCAGCGCCCTGCGAAAACCTTTAATGGAAAATAAAAAGTCTTGAAAATGAACCCAAATCATAACACACAAGTGGGCAGTCTGACTGACTGATGAGTTCTTCCTTTGCTTGCAGTGCGGCTCAAAAAGGAGGAGAAGGGGCGACAAGAGCTGGACAAGGCCAAGAGAAAGCTGGAAGCCGAATCGAATGACCTCCAGGAGCAGATCGCCGACCTTCAAGCCCAGATTGCCGAGCTGAAGGCACAGTTGGCCAAAAAGGAGGAAGAACTGCAGGCTGCTCTGGCCCGGTAGGTCGAGAGTGGGATACCCAATTAGCAGACTAAGCAACCACTTAGGACCCCTTGGGCATATTGGGGGTTTGGGCTCCATTCCACACAGAGAAGAGGGATAGGGGCCCCAAACTAAGTATAACCTTTAGGACCCCAAAAGGATAAAAGCGGCCCTGCCCTCTGGATCACAGGATCAGGGCACCCCTGAGGATGGCTGCAGCTGAGGGTACAAACTACAAGGCTATCAATGTTTTTTGTTCAGACCTGTTTTGTCCTAAATGTAATTTTTGGGCTGAAGTCAGTAAAATTATTACATTTGTACATTTGCATATTCTTCAAAGGGTGTACGAAGATGTCCGCCTTGACTTTACTTGTCATTCCTTAGGCTGGAAGATGAGGTGGGACAGAAGAACAATGCCTTGAAGAAGATCAGAGAACTGGAGGCTCAGATCTCGGATCTCCAAGAGGACCTGGAATCGGAGCGGGCTGCGCGAAACAAGGCAGAGAAGCACAAGAGGGACCTGGGAGAGGAGCTGGAGGCCCTCAAGTCCGAACTGGAGGACACTTTGGACAGTACGGCCACACAACAGGAACTCCGGTAGGACGGGTCAAGCGTTGAGGGTGGGGTGGGGTTCTGATAGAGGCAGCCTTAGGGTTGACCAACCCCATGCGGGGCCGATTACCGGTATATGTGAACTGTATAAACTTGCGCACGAATTTAATAAACAGTAATGTTAACATTCATCCATCCATTATCCAACCCGCTATATCCTAACTACAGGGTCATGGGGGTCTGCTGGAGCCAATCCCAGCCAACACAGGGTGCAAGGCAGGAAACAGACCCCGGGCAGGGCGCACACACACACCAAGCACACACTGGGGACAATTTAGGATCGCCAATGCGCCTAACCTGCATGTCTTTAGACTGTGGGAGGAACCCGGATATTCTCATTACAGTATTCAGCTAAATCTTTGAAAGATAGCACGCAGACTTTATCAAAATATAACAATATCTCTCTATTATAATAAAAAATTCTCAGAGAGACACTTTCATGTCCTGCAAGATGAGACTTTGTTCCAAGAGATTTTACCAGGCCCGGGGTCGGAAATAAAAGACAAAGAGTAGGTGACAAAGTAGAACGTCGTAAAGAATTAAAAAACGTTGGTGTGATCCACATGCAGAGCAGGTTAGAGATAATGGAAGTACGAAAATTTGAAAGTCTCCAAAAAAAATGATAGCAAAGATCGCATTAGCAGAAACAAACGGAAATTATTACTCGGTGAGATAACGGAACAGCGAAAAGAGATTGAATATATTGGTTGGATTTAAACTTTAAGTCGGAGACTTCTAGATCATCTCATTCGTGTTGCCATCGGGGAAAAGTAGTGTTTCTTCCCAATGAAGAGGTGTATCCGCGAGAATGAAAAGATTTATTGTTTGGTGAAAGTGAAATCCACGTACATGAGCGGCCACCTTGCTGTGAAAATCCCTTACCTTTCTGTGCATTTCTGTAATGAGGTGGCAGAAGGGCAGTGTGGCGCAGTGGTTAAGCCTTTGGACTTCAAACGCATTGTGCTTGTGGGTTCATATTAACCTCCTGACATCGTGGGACCCATGAGCAAGACACTTCGCCTGCCTGCGCTCCGACTGGATGAACCAAAGAAGTGTAACCAGTTGTATCTAAAATGGGGTGAGAAGTCAAGCAAAATGACTCCTTTTATTGGCTAACTAGAAAGATTACAATATGCAAGCTTTCGCGGCAACTCGGGCCCCTTCTTCAGGCAAGGTGTAATTATTAATTGCATAATTAGTAGTGTAATTAGTACTCGAGTAATTAGTAATTACAACTTGACTGAAGAGGGGGCCCCGAGTTGCCTTCAGAGTTTGCATATCGTAATCTTTCTAGTTAGCCAATTAAAGGAGCCATTTTGCTTAACTTCTCACTACACCCATAATGGCTAACACGCTACAACACCCTAATGCAGGGGTGTCAAACTCCGGGCCTGGAGGGCCGCAGTGGCTGCAGGTTATAGCCCTGTTTTTAAAGATTCAATCCTCTGAATTGACTTTTCATTAAATGACAGCCAAACAGAAATGAGACGTGAAACGAGCCGACAGATGACCAGCTAAATCGGGACTTCAAACTCCAACCAGTTTCTTAATGAGAAGCCAGTTCTTGCTGTTAATGGCTCATTGCTGTTTTCCTTCTGCCACAGCAGACCTTTCCAAAACTGTTGATATTCTATTTTTTCTAAGAACACCATCAAAATGTTTTGGTGACCTTGGAGATCAGCCTCACTGAGACCCTCACCTTTCTCTATGTTCAAATTATGCGGTTAGCTAGTGATGTGGCAGCTTGTTTTGTGTCTCATTATTGTTTGGCTGCTAATTAAGGAAAAAGAAACAACTGAGGGATCTGAGACAAGTTAATTAAAACAAAGGCAAAAGAAGTTAATTAGCCGCAAAAACTGGCCACTAATGAAGAAGATGGTTAGAATGAAAACCTGCAGCCACTGCGGCCCTCCAGGACTGGAGTTTGACACCCCTGCCCCAGTGCTATCTGAAATGTTGTAAGTCACTTTGGAAAAGGCATCAGCCAAAATAACAAGAAGAAGAATTCAGTGACCTTGCTGTGAAAATCCCTTACCATTCCATGCATCTCTGTAATGAAGTGTGAGAAAGGCAGTGCGGCGTTAGTGGTGAAGGCTTTTTACTCTGTGACGATGCGGGTTCTACACCGTGCTCCAGTCTTGCATCTGGGAGCCCTTGAACCCAACACCGTCGGTAATGTCACCAAGGAGCTCGCAGTGAGGCACAACAATGGAGCAAGGGGATGGTGTACAAAAGTGCCAAATGCTTTTATTAAAACAACAATCAAAAACAATGTTCATATTAAATAAAGTGCAGTGCTTCAAAAGTCATTCAATAAATAATCCATAAAAACAGAAGTGAAAAGTGGAGGTTAAAATAAAACCGCGAGGTCAAAACAATGCAGGAAGCAGTCTTTTAAAAACAAGCCCGGCGACTTCTTTACCTGTCAGCTCCCCTGCTTCTCCCGTCTGGGCTTCTCAACAGGGGAGTCGCCCTACCTGCAGCTGGCTTGCTCTGCCTACTTCAGCTGATCGGATCGCCTCACCGACCCCTGGCTCCGCCAAACAGTGACTTGGGATCCCCCAATGACCAGGGCTCTCACGCTGGGGAATCCACGTCCCAAGTCCCGAGAGTCATCCACCTTCTGGTCACTCCCTCTCTTCACTATAAACTCAGCGGGAGCGACCACTACGACTACTCCCCGGATGTCGGCCCAACACCCAGGCTCCCTGCTCAGCTGCACGCGAGGCCTGCGCTCGCTTGCTCTCCCGCACCGACTTTCTCCTCCTGCTTCCTGCCTTCTCCTGCAACCTCCGTTTCTTTCTTTCAGTCTCCCCTTCTGCCGACTCGCGCTTCTATTTATGAAGAGGGGACGTGGCAGTCATGGTAATCAGCAGCTCCTGGGAGCAATTGCGGATGCGGGCCGTTTCCCACCTGTGCACTTAGGCGAGAAATGCCTACATCACAAACTCCCCAGGAACCGCTTTGGCCACACACCACCATGCCCCCTCGCTAAGCTGCGAGTACGGCGATTATTTATTTTAAAAATGACCCTTTAACGGGAGCTGTGGACCTGCTATACCACAGACTCCAAATCCCGAGCTTTTCAGTTCAAATCCCTGCTACTGGTGCTCCAACTGTATAAAAAGAAGAAATGTAACCCAGTGTAACCTTAAATGTTGTAAGTCGATTTGGAAAAAGGCATCTGCCAAAATAATAATAAGTAAGAAGAACTCCGTGACCTTGCTGTGGAAAATCCTTACAATGCCAATCCATTTGCTGCAGTGTCATTTCAGAATTCTATGACTTTGCTGTAAATTCCTTACCATTCCGTGCTTATCTGGCAGGGCGAAACGTGAACAAGAGGTGACCTTGTTAAAGAGAGCTTTGGAGGAGGAGGGCCGCACCCATGAAGCTCAGGTGCAAGAGATGCGGCAGAAGCACACACAGGCGGTGGAGGAGCTCACCGAGCAACTGGAGCAGTTCAAACGGGTGAGTGAGGGTCTTAGGGGTCCTGGCATCCGTCAGAATGGGAGATACATTGTGTTTGATACCATTTGTTAAACTTTTCTTAACTTTTTTCTCAACTGAGTACGTTTTTATTGTTAAATTTGAAATATTGTGTTACATGACCCACCACCACCCACCTCCTGATTCTTGGGTTGCCACACATCAGTACAAATACAGGCGGCTGACTGGTGTCATCGGATCCTGACAAAATGTCTTCTTTTCTTTCCAGACAAAGGTCAACCTGGACAAGGCAAAGCAGACCCTTGAAAAGGAAAACGCAGATCTGGCCGGGGAGGTGCGCTCGCTCGCGCAGACCAAGCAAGAAGTGGAGCACAAAAAGAAGAAACTGGAAGGCCAGTTGACAGACCTACAATCCAAATTCAATGACGGCGAGCGGCAGAAAGCCGAGCTGGGCGAGCGGGTCACCCGACTGACTGTACGTCAAAAGGACTTCTCATGGTTTTATTGGTTGGATGAGGATATTGAGGTAACACTTGGGGCGCTGACTGGCCATCTTTTTTTGTGCAGACCGAGCTGGACAGTGTCACAAATCTCCTTAATGAGGCTGAAGGCAAGGCCATCAAACTGAACAAGGATGTGTCCAGCCTGAGCTCCCAGCTACAGGACACCCAGGTACGGCTGATGTGCCCCCTTCTGAATCTGCCTGAACATTTCTCTGTTAGATCAGATGCTTCTAACGTTAGAAGCCATTATTATAGACAGTCGGGTTCTTCTTGGTTCTGTCTTGATGTCACCTTTCTTGCACTTTCCTGGAATAGGAAGACATCCTGGCTCAGGGTGGCTTGTCACTTTTGGTCCATCTTGCCACTAGTTTTCACCTCTCTGGTCATTTTGTCTTCATCATGTGACAGTCATTTATGCAATTCCAGACATGTTGTTATTTTTGGTCTAAGAGGTTGAGCAGCCCCCCAGTGACTCCAGTGTATATCATGCTGCTTGGGCCCTCATGGGTCATATGGAGGTGCTCACAGTCTGCTGTACCTGCCCCGTTCCTATCTGTACCCTCACACCATCTTCACTTTTGTAGGAGCTGCTCGCCGAGGAGACTCGCCAGAAGCTAAACGTGTCCACGCGTCTTCGCCAAGTGGAGGATGAAAAGAACTCTCTGCAGGAGCAGCTGGATGAGGAAACGGAGGCCAAGAGGAACCTGGAGAGGCACATCTCCACCCTCAATGTGCAGGTCAGTCAGAGGGGAGGACATGTGGGATGGGGTCTACCAGCCTGGAGGTGCCCTGGTGCAAGAAGTTCAGGATGGCCTACCTGTCATTTTGTTGCATGGAAATTAGGGAGTTCAGAATAATTCAGAGGCCACGGGGTGCTAGAAACACACACTTGTTCAGAGTTAGCCCCCGTGGTCAGAGAGCTCACTTTGAAACACTGGGTGACATAAAACATACAGTAGCAGGCTTAACTGCAAATACCATACATTGCATCAATGTTCATATTGCTTACTACACGTCAATATTGCTGCTACTTCTTTGTCTTTTCTTTGCACAATGTCTTGTTTGTGTTTTAATTTTTAATTTAAATTTAATTCTATTTTTAATTTATTATTTGTATTTCATGTTGTTAGACTGTGGACTCTGAGCTTTGCAATTTCGTTTATCTGTATACTTGTATATAGATGAGATGACAATAAAGTTCGCTTTGTCTTTTAAATTGACTTTAAAGGACATTGTGAGGTGTTAAGTAAAAGCCCCTACTGCCCTCTAGTGGCTTTTTTGCTAAATGTTGTACCCAAACTACTAGGAATGCCTGAATTGTGTGTCACAGCTGACTAAAGGGCCAATGACGTGACACCATCTCTATAGCAGTTATTATTGAGGAATGTACTCTGTTGCCCCCTGCTGGCCAGTTCCTTTTTAATAAATTACAGGTTCGGCTCTGAGCTCCTTTCTTATTGTCAATGGTGATGGACAGGTTGACAGACGAGATTAGACAGGAGTCCCCGTGGTCTGTGATGTTTGCTGATGACATTGTGATCTGTAGCGATAGTAGGGAGCAGGTTGAGGAGACCCTGGAGAGGTGGAGATAAGAGAGGAGAAGAATGAAGGTCAGTAGGACCACCAGGACAGAATACATGTGTGTGAATGAGAGGGAGGTCAGTGGAATGGTGAGGATGAGGAGAATAGAGCTGGCGAAGGTGGATGAGTTTAAATACTTGGAATCAACAGTACAGAGTAATGGGGAGTGTGAAAGAGAAATGAAGAAGAGAGTGCAGGCAGCGTGGAGTGGGTGGAGAAGAGTGTCAGGAGTGATTTGTGGAAGACGGGTATCAGCGAGAGTGACAGGGAAGGTCTACAGGACGGTAGTGAGACCAGCTGTGTTATATGGGCGGGAGATGGTGGCACAGGAGACAGAGCTGGAGATGGCAGAGTTAAAAATGCTAAGGTTTACGTTGGGTGTGACGAGGATGAGCAGGATTAGAAATGAGGACATTAGAGGGTCAGCTCAGATTGGATGTTTGGGAGACAAAGTCAGAGAGGCGAGATTGCGTTGGTTTGGACATGTGCAGAGGAGAGATGCTGGGTATACTGGGAGAAGGGTGCTAAGGATAGAGCTGCCAGGGAAGAGGAAAAGAGGAAGGCCTAAGAGAAGGTTTATGGATGTGGTGAGAGAGGACATGCAGGTGACGGGTGTGACAGAACAAGATGATGAGGACAGAAAGGTATGGAAGAAGATGATCTGCTGTGGCGACCCCTAATGGGAGCAACTAATGGGAGCAACTGAAAGAAGAAGAAGAAGACAGGTTGCTCGTGACCAAGAGCTGACTGACGTCAGTTCACTTGCTGTTTCATTTGCTTTCAGTGAACGCCATTGTTCAGTACTTATATAAAAATGGGATTACCACCAGCCTGACCCTTGAACCCTGGTGTGCAGATACCACATCATCTGTACAAAACCATTGCATTGTGAAGTATTAAGTAAAAAGCCTCTAGTGGATTCTTAGCTTTGTGTCATCCCCACCTACATGGGAGGCCTGAATTGAGCATAATACATGACTGATATTAGAGATGGTGTCTCTACAGCAGGCATGACTGAGTTATCTGCTCTGCTGCCTCCTGCTGGTCACTGCACTAAAGAGTTTATATTTCACATTTGCTCGTGACTGAGGGATGGCTGGTGTCAGTTCAGTTGCGGTTTACTCTTCTCCTAATGTACTCCGTTGTTCAGTCTGACATACACTCCTTGTGCTAAAGGGCAGTCTAACCCTTGAACCCGGGTGCACATTAAGTGTACACAGCAGTCTTAAACTACATTGTGAAGTACAGGTAGTCTTCTGCTTATGATGGGGTTGCGTTCCGAAAAATCAGATCACAAGTCAAATCAATCATAAGTCACTAAAAGTACTAAGGGTTCTGTACTCACAGCCTACTTACGCTAAGCCTAGCCTGCCCTATTTCTGTGGCAATTGTGATCAGTAATGCACTTAATTTGTTAATAAACTAGGGGGCTCTGCGCCCGCTCGCCCACCCCCGGGTTTGGTTTACCGGGTATACAATTTAAAGAGATTGTTATTTTCGTGGGAATTGTTACATATGCATTATTTTTCTCAATTTATACTTTAAAACTTTTGTAAAAACATTATTTGTCCTTTATGTCCGGCCCCGGGTGTGGTTACATTTTTCTCGCAGGACGTATAACGCTGCTCGTGTTGTGAAGGGGGTGCAGCTGGATGCACGCCAAGGAGATGCCGTCAGATCATCTGCTGTCTTTCTGCTGCTGGCGAGCTGTGTGTTGTTTTTGTTGCGCTGCACGTCGATCATTTGTTGTGAAGAGGAGGGGCTGAACGCACGCTAAGGAGAAGCGGTCAGATCATCTGCTGGCAACCAGTGTGTTCTGCTTGTCGCTTGTTGTTGTTTTAAGAGCTGGGGGCACATGATGTCTGTCTGCCAAAAGCAATCCAACAACTGCGAGGTTAGATGTCCGTGAACTTGTTTTAAATGTTGTCTCACTGCCTTGTCTCACGGGACGTCAAATTGTCTTTCGAGAAGATCACGTCTCGTCTCCCTCCCAGGATTTTTTTTTATAATAGAGAGATTGGGTAATATTTTAACAAAACACTGTGACACGTGAGTCCAAAAGACGAGTCTCCATACTTTAGCAAAACCAGCTTTATTCAACTTGAAGCAGAAACGGCACGGTTATTTATTGTAGCGGGGATCTGCCACTCTCCTATACACCGACATAGCAAACGGGCAGAGTGGGGGTCAAGTCAGTGGCCAAATTATGATGATCCCTGCATCATCCATGGGCAACAGGTGGCAGCAGTCAGCTGGCATATCTGTGGTGCTGCCAACCTGTGATCACGCTGAAGCACGATTGCCACATCTGTGTCATTGGCCGAGGCAATTGCGCTTCAGCTTCTCACCCCGTTGGAGGGGGTCTCAAAAGAGGTCAGAATCTTAGCTTTGTACAAAGTGACTGTCTAAGCAGAGCTCAGCCAGGCGGGACAGAACGTCAGCATTGGTGTGTGCTGCCCTGGGACGGCGGCGAACATCAAAAACCTGCAAACTAATAGTAGGACGTTCATATCCTTCTGTTTTTATAGTCACTGAAGCGGGCCGTGGTAAGTCACCAGGGTAAACCGCCGTCCCCCAGCTACATCGTAACTTTGAAAGTCATAAGTCGCACCGTCGTAGGTTGAGGACCATCTGTATTAAGTAAATGCCTGTACTGCCCTCTACTGGCTTCTTAGCTATGTGTTGTGCCCCCCATGCATGACTGGGGTGATATCAGGCTCCTCCCACATTACTAAGATTGTGCTCTGCTGCCTCCTGCTGGCCAGTACATTAAACACACGATTCTATCATTAATGATGGGGAATGGCTGACGTCAATTCAGCTGCTGCGTAACGGGCTCCAAAAAGGCCCCACTGCACACTAGCAATGATAATGTGACGCGTAGACATCAGCCATGAAAGGCACTATATCAGTTTTCCTGGCACTCTCCATGCTCTTTATCCCATGCTCTCCCAGTCTAAAATCTTAAGGGGTGCATCAACATGGACTCATCTCTTTTTTGCTTGTCCCACAGTTGACGGATTCCAAGAAGAAGGTGGAAGAATTCGCCGGCACCGTCGAGCTGCTGGAAGATGGGAAGAAACGGCTTCAGCGCGACCTGGAGGCGGCCACAACCCAGTTTGAGGAGAAGGCCTCCGCATACGACAAGCTAGAAAAGACAAAGAACCGCCTGCAGCAGGAACTGGAAGACCTTCTGGTGGACCTGGACAACCAGCGGCAGCTGGTCTCCAACCTTGAGAAGAAGCAGAAGAAGTTTGACCAGGTCTGGTGCCGGTTGTGTGTAGTCTCACTGTCCTTCAGACTTCAGCTTTTTTTTTTTCCTCTACCTGTAGACTCTTCTAGAAGGATTCCATCTTTGCTCTCTCTGTCTTGCTTTGCTTGAACTCCTACTGCCTTCCAATCTCCTTCTCTTCTCCGTTTCACAGTCTTCTTCACTCTAATGCCAGACTCATGTCTAAAAGTAGAGGTGAAGAAGCTGAACATCTAAGTAGTGGCCATCCGTACACCCGTGATATGCCAGCACAGATTGCCCTGGTTGCCCTCTGTGAGCAAATCAATGATGGTTTAGACTCCAGTCCTTCACATGCAGCATACGCAGAGTATTAAGCTCACTGAGGTAATGAGAGGCTTGTAGTGCTCTGGACTTCCAGTAGGAGGCGATGTAGCAGCCTCATGTGGGCCCCCATTTTACAATCATTTCAAAACCCCCTCATCTACTCCCTAGAGTCTCTGTCTGGTTTTGACACTGTGGCGTCACCTTGTGTCTTTTACAAGCTCATCCAGGGTACCTGAGTGAGGACTCTGCTGCCCTCTAGTGCCTGCTGATCTAAAGGACCTCCTTCTGCCCTTTGGAGGCTTGTATAACAAATCACAATGGCTGACACTAAGTAACATCATATTCTGCCACCTCCTGCTGGCCGTTGTTCCATATTACTGAGCGTTGAGGGAGTCCTCGTGTCAGGTCAGTCACTTTGGAAATGGGAATGGCTGTCCCTCTACTGGCAGCAGAGCTAAACGCTGACACGTGCAAGAAAGGATTTCACTGTACAAAAATGACCCTGTAAACCAAAAACACGGTCAATGGCTGCCCACCCCTTACACCAGCCGCACAGAGGTCACCTCAGGTCTGTGCAGCAGGCAGAAACTGCACTGTCAAGTATTAAGTGACGGTCTCTGCTGCCCTCTAGTGTACAGGGAGGTCAAAGTCTTGTTTGCATACCGCAGGGGTTCTCAAAGTCGGTCCCACTTTGGCTGCAGGTTTTTGATTCATAATCTGTGACAACAGCTGATCACACTGATCTCATTTAATTAGCCGATTATTATTTTTTAATTTCATTATATTTTGCCCTTTCTATCTGTGCAGTTTGCTCCCTTCATTGTATCTTAACAATGACAATTAAAAACAAGCAGAGCAGACACCCAGGAAAACAAACCGAATCATGAAAGACTGCACCTACTTTGTCAGCTCCACTAATTAGTAAATAATGGATTGATTAAAGAATTAGAGCGCCTGACGAAGCAGAATGAAAATCAAGATGAAAATATTGTTATAAAGGAAAAAAAAAAATACAGTATTCCCGTATAACTGCTTAGTACATTTTAATATACCGTATATACTCGTTCTCCCATGGAGAGGTCGGGACTTGATTTTACCGTAGAATTTCTGGTATTTTATAATGTCGAATGTGGAAAACTCACACTATTGCTCCAAGAGATTATGATATGCTAATCCCCGCCCACCTGAGAGTCACCACGGAGACGCGGCCTTTTGTTTCTATGTGGGTGTGGCAATGCGCTGTATCAGCGTGTGCTCCTAACCTCTCTCTCTCTCTCTCTCTCTGTTGTGCCTACGTGACCACACGGTGATACCCCAACTATTCCAAAGCGACGTTTGCACTGTTTTGCGTTTTTTGCATCTATCCCCCTCATACACCTTTTATCGTAAGAGCATCCGTTATCTACGATGGAGGCTTCGATCAGAAGAAAATATGAAGCTGGTTTTAAATTAAACGTCATTGAAGTGGCGAAAGAAATTGGTAACTGCGCTGCTGCCACAAAATTCGGTGTGTCTGAGAAAGTGATGTGACATTGGAGGATGCAAGACGAAAAAAATTTGTCGCATTTTTGATCATTTTATGATCGATTTTTTTGGGTTTCAACACCCAGCTTATACGTGAGTACATATGGTATATTTTTTTAATCAAACTTAGTTTTCTAATTTCTGTACAACACAGAATCTGGGAAATGAAGGTTCACTCAATTAGCCCAGGAGTCCAATTAGAAAGAGAGGTTGGTTGGAACCAAAACTTGCAGCCACGGGGGGTCCCCAGGACCGAGTTTGAGATCCCCCCACACACGGCTACTGACTGCTTAAGTATTGAGCAAAGCCCTCTGGTGCCCTCTAGTGTATGTTGAGGTGAAGGTCTTGTATTGCATATATTGACTGGCTACAAACAAAGAGCTGCACTGCCCACTAGTGTACAGTCAGGTAAAAGTATTGTACTGTACTGCATACTGATCCTGTCTGCAGTGACAATGACATTACACCATGAACACAGCAGGCTGACATGATATTATTGGGTAGTACTAGTGTGCTATGGTGGCACAGTGGTTAGCACTGTCACCTAATAGATCCCAGTTCCAGAGTTTAAATCCTGCACCCCACTGCTGTCAGGGCATTGTTTGCGCATTCTTCCCATGTCGGTGTGGGCTTTCCTTTGATATCCTAAAGACGTGCAGGTTAAGCTAACTGGTGTCTCCATACTGGCCATGTCCTGTGGACTGGTGCTCAGGCTGGGCTCGTATAAAAGGCTAAACTGCTCCACACTGCATTAGAAAAGTGTCTGTGCTGCCATCTGCTGGCAAATCAGGGAGATGCAGCCTTTGTGCTGCATTGGTAACCACTTATTCAAAAAAAGTCGAGTGCCCGTTCCAAAGAGGTTCATGGCACTGGTGGTGAAGGCTTTGGCAGTAACTTGAACCAGCAGTGACCCTGAGTCCTCACTCTTCCTTTCGGTGGTCTGTAATGAATTTTCAAGCAGGTTATGGCTGCCTTCTCTTTGCTGCCCCATCTCACCTGGTGCTTTACCTGTCCTTAGATGCTTGCTGAAGAAAAGAGCATTTCGAGCAAATATGCTGAGGAGCGCGACCGAGCTGAAGCAGAGGCTCGTGAGAAGGAGACCAAGGCACTGTCACTCGCACGGGCCCTCGACGAGGCCCAAGACTCCCGAGAGGAGCTTGAGAGGATCAACAAACTGCTGAAGGCCGAGATGGAGGACCTGGTTAGCTCCAAGGACGACGTGGGCAAAAACGTAAGTAGGCCGCTCGGACAGCTAAGGAACTGGTGTAGCTGCAAAAGTCACCATCATCTTATCTCATCTGTTCTGTGTTCAGGTCCACGAGCTGGAGAAGTCCAAGCGGGCGCTAGAGACCCAAGTAGAGGAGATGAAGACACAGCTGGAAGAGCTTGAGGATGAGTTGCAGGCTACTGAGGATGCCAAACTGCGCCTGGAGGTCAACATGCAGGCCCTCAAGGCCCAGTTTGAAAGGGACCTTCAGGCCAGGGATGAACAGAATGAGGAGAAGAAGAGGCAGCTGGTGAAGCAGGTGAGAAACCGGTGGAAAACTGGTCAATGGGGGTCACGTCCTCACGGTGGGTTTAGCAGCACTGCACCCCTGCCTGTTCTCTTGGGTCAACTTGTGTTTGACATGCAGGACCTCTTTACCAGTCTTTTGGGTCTAGTGATGGCAGCAATAAGTTAGCACTATCTGAGACATTGAATGGGGGGTCCTTTGGTCGTTCCACTCTGGGGTGAAGGTGAACAGGGAGCAGACTTCAACCTAGGGAGCAGTTTGAACAATAGACTGGGGTGGGTGGAGGACATGAAATCAAGAAAATGATGAAGATCACAGGACTGGACATTGTGGGGACCGTCGGGCACTCGGAACTTTAGGAGCACATTGTATCTGTCATACGGTCACTCATATCATATGCTATATAGCACCTTTCACACTCCACCCACTCTCTCTCTCTCATTATATATAAACTATAGATATATATATTTATGGTTGAAATAGTTTTACTGTCAAATAATGCAAAAAGTACGCGGCACGCGTTTCGCCCTAATTCTGGGCTCATCAGGCGTACACACTCACTGCACCCCCTCTCGAGAATTGAACCTCAGAACGTATATACAGGGTGTCCTCGGATTACGACACAGTTCCGTTCCTACAACAGTGTTGTAAACCGAATTTTGGTGTAAGTTGGAAAAAAAACCCTAACCTAAGTCACTTACCTATCCTAACACATTTCAAAATCATAATCTAGAACATAAAAACACAACTAAGCCACAGAAAAAGGAAAAAGACATAAATATACTTTACTGTACACTGTACTGTAGTAACAGAAAAAATGAGTGTAAAAAAATCCTTACCTTTATTCTTTCTCACGTCTCAATTTTTTAAAGTTTTTATGGGAGTGAGCGTTGTAAACCCGAAACGTTGTATGTCGAGACATTGTAACTCGAGAACTCTCTGTATCATACTATATAGCACCTTTGACATCTGTCTTCCTATCTATCATATAGTTTTCATATTCCTCTTGTATAGCATCTTTCAAATCTATGCATTTTGTGGCAACTTTCATAACTCAAATTCTACGTGTAACGGTCATAACGGTCGACAACGTCCGCCATGTTGAACTTTCTTATTTATGCCCCCATCTTCACGAAATTTAGTAGGCGGCTTCCCTGCGTTAACCAAAACTGATGTACGTACTTATTTCGGTGGTGTGACGCCACTGTGGGCCGCCATATTGAACTTTCCAACGGTCTTTGTTACTTATGGGCCCATCTTGAAGAAATTTGGTACGCGGGTTCCCAACGCTAACTGAATCCTACTTACGTACATATATACGTCCATAGCCTGCAGCTCGGTCACCGTGTGAGGTGGTGTTGGGTCCCCATCCTAACACCTCCCACGTTGTTGGCTGCCTGCCTATATAAGGCCGTCCGTCGCTCCAGTCTCTACATTCCCTTCCTTGCTTCGCCGCGGGATTCACGTCTCCCTGCTGATAACTACAGCCTTTTTATTTAATCCACGGCTTCTCCACTGTTTTATTGTTCATTTATTACTATTATAGTTATTGTGTAGGTATTTTAGACTTACTTTACATTGTTCAGGTACCCATTTCCTTTATCATTCCCACAGTACCCCCATTAACATGTCTATCGAGGTGATCACCATCGATCAAAGAACTGTCACTTACCGAGTGGTTTCCATGCCCGGAGATACCACCTGCCTTTTCCATTCTCTGTGTTACATATTGCACGGCCATATCAGGCTCACTCTTGATATCCATTGTGTCTTATGTATTGAATGACTGGACAGGTTCAAGGTGTGGACTGATGACGTACAGGAGATAATTAGACTACACAGGAGCACTAGAAGAGTGAAATGCTTAAGCCCTTCACCTATGGGTCTGCATGTGAGTTGATGGCTGCCGCTGAATTGTTCGGTTGTCGCTTTCAAGTGTACGAAATGGCCAAATATTTTACACCTTTGGACAACCGCCAATGCCTCTTAAACATCTTAGATTGACAGGTGACGATTTGAGTAGTGGACACTTTGATGTTTATGAATGTTTAAACTCTCAAAAGTTGGATGTGAAGTTATCGATGAAACCGACTGTATGCTTACAACGCTTGACAGATGGCGAATGTCTCTTCAACACAACAAGTCCTACAAATACTGTCGTCATTGAAACAAACCATGAAACTCAAACCGATTACGACAGCAGCAATCCAAGCTGTGAGATTTGAGACAAGATTACTGTTCACATGGCCGACTGTACGTTACATGCTCAGAGTAAGCTCAGCGCACAGCTTGGTCATGTTACAACCGAGGGCGAACTCACAATGTGGTATACAAAGAGATCCTTAACAAATAATTATTGGGATATTTTCCCTCAGTTTAAAAAGGTTTAATTTTCTTCTTAATAAAAATTTTAAGGCAGTACTTCGCTGTTGCAAAGCGAAGGTATTTTGCTAGTTATTAATATAATTATCAATCCTCAAAATAATAATGGAAATGTAGTCTTGCTGCAGTTGAACACTAAACCAGCTCCCCCATTTCCCCATCGTTGTGTTGCCCCTCAGGTACGGGAGCTGGAGACCGAGCTGGAAGACGAGCGTAAACAGCGCACTCTGGTGGCCGCAGCTAAGAAGAAGCTGGAGAGCGACATCAAGGACCTGGAGGGGCAGATTGAGGCCGCCACTAAAGGACGCGATGAGGCCATCAAACAGCTGCGCAAGTTCCAGGTCTGTCAGGTCACGTTGTTTATCAATGGTGGGCTGCCTTTTGTGGGGTGGGCTCCATTACTCCTTTTCAGTTTTCTGACCTTGTCTGTCTGTCTGCGTCACTGGAGACAGAAGGACAGTGACGAGTCGGTGGAGGGCTCCCATTCCCCTTTAACAGTCCATCTTCTGTTTGTGATACAACCGCAGGGCCAGATGAAGGACATGCAGCGCGAGATGGAGGACGCACGCAGCGCTCGAGAGGAGGTGCTGGCCACAGCTAAGGAGAGCGAGAAGAAAGTCAAGAGCCTGGAGGCCGAGCTCATGCAGCTCCAGGAGGTAAAGTGGGAGAGACGGGGGCCACAGGGAACTGGGGGGGAATGGCACAGGAGACAGCTGACAAGGACCCACGAACCCTCCGGCATAAATAAAGTGTGAGGACAAATGGGGACTTGAGGTGAGGAGTGTAAAACAGGGCTGAATACCTCTGAGAGCGGGACAGCAGACAAAACAGTCAGGACCCCAGCATGGTGAGCTAGTGGGGGAAGAGGAGGGCAAGAGGAATAATGGCGGCTGGGGCAGAGACGGTGGGACGGGAAGAGTCCGAAGTCCAGGGGGAGCCGACTGGAAAGCAAGGCTGAGGAGGCAGAGGACAGAAGGGTGGACATCAGAGGAGAGTGGGATGAGGTGATGAGGACAATGGCCACATGGGCAGGAGCAGGATATCCAGTCTGTAGGGGGGTTTGGTTGTCAACGGTGGACAGGAGATAAGGACAATAGAAGGGCTGAAGTATGGAGGAGGCCGGACATATGGAGCAAGCTGACAGTTTACAAGGGGGGCTGAGGACATCAGAACAGCTGAACATGACAAGGTTGGATCTCCAGACTGGGAGAGGACATCGAGGCGTGTCGTTCACACAGGTGGGCTGTCAAGTCACTGCACTCCTGTAACCCGCTCATGTTCTTGTACGTCAGGACTTGGCTGCCGCCGAACGGGCCCGCAAGCAGGCTGAGGTGGAGAAAGAAGAGCTGGCTGAAGAGCTGGCAAGCAACACATCTGGAAAGTAAGTGCTAAACGGGGGTCCATAGATGGAAGTGAAGTATCCCATCATGCCATGGGAGTGTTTTTTTTTCGCCATTTTATCCCATCCATCTAAATTGTGCTCTCTGCTGCCCCCTCTCCACAGATCAGCACTGGCTGATGAGAAACGTCGACTGGAAGCGAAAATCTCCCAGCTGGAGGAAGAACTTGAAGAGGAACAGAGCAACATGGAGATGCTGAATGACAGACTGAGGAAAACTGTGCAGCAGGTAAGGGCGTGGCTAGGGGAGGGGCAATCGAGATTTGTGGGTGTGGCTAGGAAAGAGTGCCACAGGGGAATTGGAAATGAAAGCAATGAGGGGAGGCTGGTCATTCTGGTGGCATGAGCCGCGTCCGTCTTTTCTCCGTGCAGAACGAGCAGCTGAACAACGAGCTGGCCACCGAGCGCAGCTTGGCCCAGAAGAACGAGAGCGGGCGCCAGCAAATGGAGAGGCAAAACAAGGAGCTCAAGGCCAAGCTGCAGGAAATGGAAGGTGCAATCAAGTCCAAGTTCAAGGCCAGCATTGCAGCTCTGGAGTCAAAGGTCCAGCAGATGGAGGAACAGCTGGAACAGGAAGCCAAGTAAGCAAAATTTAACACTGCAGGTAGCGGGGCCCCCTGGTGGACGTTGCCAGTACAGGCACCACCTTCGAGTCTTTAGGTGGGCCTGACAAATTTGCTTCACCTATCTGGGAACACAGCTACAAGTAATTTTACATTACTGGTAATGAAGGCCAATGGTAGGGAGATCCTTACGAAAGGCACTATATCAAGCTTAACTTCACCCTCACTGTGTCCAAACCCTGACAGAGAGAAACAGGCTGCAGCAAAGTCACTGAAGCAAAAGGATAAGAAGCTGAAGGAGGTGATGCTGCAGGTGGAAGACGAACGCAAACAGGCCGAGCAGTTCAAAGAGCAGGTGAGGAGCAGCCGGGTGGGGTGGAATGCAGACACACAAGGGCATGATGGGAAAAGGCAAATGTGTCCACTCCAGCTGCATCCAACGCACTTAGCGATGGCCGCTGGTGTCTTAGCAGGGGTTCAGACTTGGATGGAGTGGGTCGGTGAAGGCACAGGCGCAAGGAAGTGGGTCACTGTGGCTGGTTCAAGGAGGAAAGGGCACTGGCAGGGTCAGGCAGATATCGTGACCTCTCGCGTCAAGAGGAGGCCCTTCTTGGATACAGCAAGTCGAATGAATAATAATACATTTTATTTATATAGCAGCTCCTCAGAAATGAAGCGGGCTCGTTTCTACTTCACGCGAATGCGTCGCGACACATCAAGTTGCAGTACCAGCAAAAAGTCGGGGGGCGCAGTGTGCTAAAAGTTGGAATGTGACAACAGAGTCTCTGTTTACTATCTACATGTGATCCTACGAGATCGATGTGCGCGATTCGATGTTTGATGAACGGTTCGATGGGGTGAAGCAAAATGCCGACATACAGATGCTTTTATATTCCCCATCGTAATGACACGATACATTTTAAAAGTCTCATACCATCTTCTGTGCCGTCTTCCTCCTGAACTGACAGCAGCGGCAGGCGACAATCGGCACACCGAACACGTTACAATTATGATACTCCCGCTCTCTGCACATTTAGAATCTTTAGATTTATACTTGATATCACTTTCATGATGAAATGCATTAAAAGTGTGTGTGTTACATTTTACAGATAAGTCGTTAATTTCGTTTAAATAATGATAATAATTACACACATGGGGGTGATACGGTGGCGCTGCTGTCTCACAGTAAGGAGTCACGTCGCTGGCATTCCCTGCCTGGAGTTTCCATGTTTTTCCTGCTGGGTTTCCTCAGTGGGCTCCGGTTTCCTTCCAAAGATATGCAGATTTGGCGACACTAAAATGACGCCAATGTGTGTGTAAGTGCTTGTATTCACCTTACGACGAGCTGATGTCCCATCCAGGGATTGTTTCTGCCTCGCGCCCAATGCTTGCTGGAATGGGCACATCCCTGGATTGATGGATTTAATCATTAAACATCCTTTTCAGAGATGTCCTTGGAATTTAATGGATGTTCGAGGCAAATCATAACACAGCGAAGCCAAACCTGCTCTCACTGTGCTGATATCTCACACTGCCACCTGCTGGATTCCTCCAGATTTACGTAAAGTACGCGCGCAGGTATAAACTGTAAAACGCTCGTGTAGCAGGCGTCACGTGAAGTATAAACCCGGCCTTACAGTGAATTCTGCTTCTCTGATCGTACATCGAGGACACAGACACCTTCTCTGACGTTTCAAATGCATTTCAGTGTTCCTGATCGCTCCGAGAGATCTCGCCAATGCTGGCATTCCTCAGATGTTTCTGTCCTAAAACACCTTAAGGCGCACGTCAAGATACTGCAAAGAAGAGATCGAGATAAAATAAGAGTGTGTGCAGGTGGGAGACCTGGAATGCACTCACAAGTCCTTGAAGTCGTAACTTCATGTGCGTTGCAAAGCCTGTAAAACTCTGCTTGTCTTCAGTACAGCTTTCTTTATTTTGATATCACAGATTAGATTTGAGACGCCTCGATATTCACGAGTAAGCTGCCGTTACGTATGTGACGTTAGTGTGCTCGAGATACCTTGAGATTCACAGTAAGTCTGTTTAGACATCATTGTGAAGTGAGATATTTTGATATTCATTTTACGTTTGTTTAAATATATCATTAGGAGTATTTTAGGTATCTCGATATTCACAATAAAGTCTATGCCAGATATCTTGATAAGCAGTTTTAGGATATCCTGAAATGTATTTGATATGTCGATATTCACAATAAGCTGTTTTTAGATATCGTGAAATATCAAGTCAGTCAGTCGTATTCAAACCAGCTTAGTCCTGAACAGGGACGGGGCGGTTCTGCTGGAGCCTATCCCAGCTAGCACTGGGTGTGCCAGTCCATCACCGGATGACCACCTACCAAACACACACTCGGACCAATTTAGACCCTCCTCACTCACACGCCAGCCTCCTTTCAAATCGCTCTACCTGGCGCCACGTGTTGGAGCGCACCTTGCCTCCGCTTAGCTGGTGATATCCGTTTGTTCAGCAGGCGTCATCATCTACAGATTGTTAAGGAGTAACATTTGACGTTCTTGAGAGAGCGAGATCAGAGCTCCATGTGTTTTAGAGGGTAGCTGGTGGAGCCTATCCCAGCTAGCACAGGGTGCAAGGCAGCAACAAACCCTGGACAGGGCGCGCCAGTCTGTCACCGGACGACCACCCACCAAACACACACTCGGACTAATTTAGGACCACCGATGCACCTGCATGTCTTTGGACTGTGGGAGGAGGAAACCCAATGCAGACACGGGGTGAACATGCAGACTCCACGCAGGGAGGACCAGGGATGGGAACTCTGGGGTCTTAACTGCGAGGCGGCAGCTCAACCAGTGTGCCGCCCATCATGGAGATATTTTGATATTCACATTGAGTTTGTTTATCTTCTCTGTATATTTTAAAATCCAATGAATGTCTGAACGTCTAGGAAGGCAAATAAACCGGCAGCTCCAGACACGAAACACAAAGGACTTTTTTTTTGGAGAACTGGCCCCCTTTTAAATGTCATGCTGGCCTCCTTGTGCCCAGCAGCCCCTGCACCCTCGGCAGACGACCAATATGGTGGGAGTTGAAGTTTCATTCCTCAGTAGCACCGCAACACTGTGGCGCACTTGTGACGATACTCAGATTGCTTGAAGTAACCGCCTGCCTTTTTAAAGTTACTGAAAACGTATCCGCGATGTCTCGTCGTTCACTAGAGATCACCTTGCAGGTATCTCCTAATACAGAGGAGCGTACCTGGAGAGGGGTTTGAAGGGCCGAGCCGAGAGTCACTCTGTGGCCTTTCCTAACGTCCGCGTAGCTCGTCTCCCCCTTCCTCTTGACCCTCGGATTCACCAATGCCAACCTGTCTCCCCCATGTTCAGGCAGAGAAAGGGAACCTGCGGGTGAAGCAGCTCAAGAGGCAGCTGGAGGAGTCGGAGGAAGAATCTCAGCGCATCACTGCGGCCCGTCGAAAACTGCAGCGGGACCTGGACGAGGCAACGGAATCCAGCGAGGCCTTGAACCGCGAAGTCGCTGCACTCAAGAACAAGCTCAGGTAAGTAGCTGCCATTGGAGAGCAAAGCTGTGCCCCCTGGCTGTGTGTCTGGCACACGTTTAACCAACACTGAAACGTGGTGAAGGATTTTGATATTTGAGCTCGACGTTTCAAATCGATTATTACAAAGATGACAGACAGGTAGAGCTCTGCATCAGAAGCTGATATGTAAGGCACTAGATTTAAAATGGATAGACAGATATCAAGGGCACTATACAACTATAACAGAATCCACACCGAGTTTTAAAAATGAGGCCCTGGTGACTAATGTCACCACCACACTTGTTCAGTGTGCCCCCATTTTAACGCTTTGGGAGCCACTGGCCCTACACAGCGTCTCCATTGAAGTTTTTACCTCAAACACTGGGGTCTCTCGCCATTTTTGCTTGACCTTGGATGTATTAATCCAATCTCAGCGACTCAAGAACGATTTGTTTTTGACGAGGCTGCCAGCGGACATCTTTTCTGGCCGGCTAGACCAGGACACTAAACTTGGCAGCCCGACACGGTCAAATGATTCTTCTTACGACGATTGTCTGAATACGATTACGGGACATCCAAAAAGAAAAGGAGGCCCTGGGGTGCGACTTCAGTTTAGTTAAAAACCTTAAGCAATAAAGTGGTCATGGGTCTCTCAGCCACGTGACCTTGGTGGGTGGCGGGGTCTCTCAGTATTACACACTTCAGTAGATGACTTATCATCTACTGAGGGGGGAGGGGTCCCTTTCTTAAAGTCCCGTGTGTGACCAGTAAGACCCATCATAGGCAGGACCTACGCCGAAGTGTTACTGGCAAAGGACATCTGCACGGCTCTGGAAAAGCTCTCCATAGCCACTGAGCCCATCATGCTGCTTCTTGGATGGGATGCTGTGGGTATGACTGGGTGGGCGTGGGACCCTCGGTTTAGCCCCGCACGGCTGAGTACAAGGGGGTGTGATTCTCTGTCTTTGTTGCAGAGGCACAACGGACTCCTCACACTGACTGCAAAGGTACCGAAGCCTTGTGCTCTTTAGTTTCCCTTTCCCTCTCGTCCTCCTTTCTGCATTCTTCTCCGCGGAGAGGGACTGACCTTCCTTCCTCCTTTCTTTGTGCACACCGGCCACTTGGGAGATCCTTTCCAAGGAACTCATTTTGCAGTTAAATGAGTTAAGATTCCTGCTGGCTTCTCTGGTCTTGTGGATGGCTTTGTCCCCTCCTGGCCGACGGATGGCTTGATACTAAACCCCGGGCCTGCTGACCTCCACATCGGTGATCTTTCTGCATCTGATCGACTAACCCAATTAACGATATGAGCTAACTTGTCTGGATTAGCCAGTGTCTTGGATGGGATGAGCAGGACAACACATCTCGCCCATTGCTGTGCTTCAGGTGTCCCCCATAAAAATGCTGCACTGAAGACTGAAAGGTCCCAAAGGTGCTGCTCCCAAGTCAAATCTGTGTGTCCTCGTAGCTGACAAGACGGTCGCCAAGTGTCAGTGCTTGTCGGTAAGCTAACGGAGTGGTGGATCCTCGGCGACGCTCTGTCCCTCACCACCAGGACCCTTCCTTTGGGAAGTTCTTATCAGATAGACAGGTGGTACTGACAGAAACATTACAAATATAAAACAACAACAGACCCCCTCAAATATGCAGCAGAAGTCAAAAAAATACTACTGAGTGAGGCACTACAGACGGGTATCAGCATAGCTACGCATTTCTTGACACACTTCTGCTGAAGTTCTTAACGATTGTGTGTCGCAGAGAGCGTGTGCAGCATTGTTCAAAATGGCCGTCAGTTTTGTCTTCATTCTCTGCTCCACTACTACCGCCAGCGGGTCCAGGGGGCTTCCCAAAACGGAACCTGCCTTCTCAATCGGCAGATGAATTCAGTGGCCATCAAAGTTACATAACAGGACTGTAGTGAGGTAATCGGACGACGTCCTCCACTTGGCGAAAGGCGATACACTGGTGAGGGCATTTCCTAAACTCTACATCTCCTTTTATAAACTTCTAGCAGCTACAGGTGCGTCCCTCTGCTTTGTATATGGGGTCATAATCAGGAGGTTCCCATTTATAAATGTTGCCTGTGCTCAGCAGAGCTGCCCTCCTGACATCCCCTCTCCCCCCCAAATCAGTGGAAGGGATAAATGGACACCATCTCTAATGATCATCCAACGCCATTTGTAAAACAGAGGTGGCTATATTTTACCAGAATTACGTGAGAGAAACCAACATTTCTAATTTGCTTCACTAACCAGAGGATTCCACCTGCTTTTCATAAGCCAGCCTATCAGGACTGGGACATCTACCATTCATCTCCGCTCCATCCCCAAGATCCAAGTCAAGCAATCACGACTGGCACTAAAATTCTGACTTCAGTATCGATGCCAGCTTTCAGACCTCAGTAACCCCAGCACTAAAATGGTTCCAAAGCAAATCACGGAAAACTCCAAACTCCTCCGTCTTACTCCGGGCCTCCCTGGTGCTTCACTCCACTTCCCCCTTGAAACTCAGGTCATGTCAAAGCAGTAAGGGGTAGGGGGTCTCATCAATAAGGATGGGGGTCTGTTCCTCATGAAACTCCAAACACAACCGAAGCAGATAACAAGTTAGCAGATGAAAATGGAGAGCAATGTGGATGTTTATTTCCAGTAGCGTTCCATTTTAAAAACTGGGTTTGCTGGTATTGTTTCAGTACCGGTTCACTGCAGTATACACTGTTGTCCGCTCTTTCACATTTCCTGAAAGGTTTCCAGAGTTGTCTGATCACCACATTAAATTTCACATTTTATTTATTGTCCAACACCGAATCCCAGTGGATTTAATTTGGTTTACCGATCAACAGAAAAATAAAAAAAGAGACTGTAATGTCAAACTGAGATCTGAAACAGATCTGTGAGAAGTTCTTTATAAATAATATAGAACAAAAAACAAAACAAACAAAAAACAATCATATCACGTTTTCACCCCCTTCAGGTGAGTATTTAGTCGATGCACCTAACATTTCTGGGCTGAATAAGCCATCATATACAGCACTTAGTACAGGAATCTCAACAGTAGTGCACCATCTGTTGAAATCAAAAGTAAAATGCAGTCAAATTCTACATGCATTGCAAAATACATTCCAACAGATGGCGCACTACAAATGTTAAATGCTGAATACACCCAACACAGTTCGATGTGTATCTGTATGTAAATAGCATATAATACATTATATTGATACCCAACTTGCTCCTGCACCGGAAGTTAAATGGGAGTTTACGGTTTCACTCAAGTTCATAATTGCGTCATTACTACTCTACAAATGCATGATCAGGCGAACTGGGTTTACCGATTCCAGCAGAAACCTAAAATGGCTTGCAGCATGTGGGCCTAAATTCCTAACAGTCTTCCTTGTCCCTGATTCAGACGCCCTTTTTGTAGGATTCTCTTTGCCGATTCGATCCTTTCGAACTACCCGTTTAAGTGAATCAATCCTTTTGATTTGTTCGGTTCATTTCCAGGATGAGATGCTGGCAGATATGTGAAGTTCGAGGGGGTTCCCCGCCCCGTTCCCCTTCCCTCTGATCACAACCTGCATCGTAAATACATACTGTAATTACTCATACATTATTTTGTGCGTATATACATAATTGTAATTGTTATACAATGATACCGTGGTATACGTCCGCTCTGGAATACGACTCGCGCGCTACCCTCGTTTACTTCTCTCAAGACAAAGCCACGACTGCCCACGAGCGTCAGTACGCCAGTTGCTAGCATTCAGTGAACAACCCGCGCTATAACACTGTGACTTTTCACGTTATTTTGTGCTTCTTCGCTTAAATTTAAACTGATTATTGAAAAGTATGAAGGTGGCATGTGTATCCGGGACTTGGCTGCTGCATACCGTATGCCGAGAACGACGGTATCCGCGATTGTGAAAAACAAAGACGTTATTAAAAAGTAAAGTGAGGTGAAATTTTCTTTTATTTCATCTAATTGCTTATGTATTTATGTATTTTAGTATTAAGTAGTGTTTAAATTATTTTATACAACCCCATCAATGTACAGTATAATATGACAATAACAATAGGATATTTTTTCATAGGAACGGATTAATCATTTTCCCTTTATTTCTTATGGGAAAAATTTGTTTGGTATGCGTCCTGTTTGATATAAGTCAGAGGATCTGGGACGGATTAAGGACGTACACCGAGGTACCACTGTATATGTATTGTATATGATTAGTTACATATTTTACATGCTGATAATTCCCATGATGTTGTCCTGTTTCAAAGCATGACGACACAGTTGAGGTGAAGTTACAGAGCGAGTGAGAGTCGTGTGCCTCGTTCTCGGGTAATGATTTAGGCTGAAGTCAAATCCTTCAGCAAATGACACAAGCGCAGTGCAGTCAATGAGAGATTAAAAAATGTGTGCTAAAGTCGAAAACAAGTAATTGTTAACAATGAAGAGTCATATTTTTATAAGGTGACTCATTGGTTGAACGTACAAAGCCACAAGTTTTAGTATTGTTTAAATATTCCGTTTAAAACAGTCCCAATAATGAACTGTACAAAACATCCCAATCCACTGTGAATGTGTCGCTGGT
Organism: Polypterus senegalus; assembly: GCF_016835505.1. NCBI lineage: Eukaryota > Metazoa > Chordata > Cladistia > Polypteriformes > Polypteridae > Polypterus > Polypterus senegalus. Next base: position 159,909,368 of record NC_053166.1, on the reverse strand, counting down.
GCTTTGTGCTTGTATGACGAATGACCGAATCATCCGCGACAGAGTTTACGTTTGGCGATTTCGATAAATTTGAATGGAAAAAGAAATGAGAAGTGAAGCGAGTCGAGATTTGTCATTCAGGCGCTTCCTGCACATCCCCTTCTAAACATCCATCAAGCGTCAGCGCTAACATCGTGCAGGACCCCCACTGAGATCCACTGCATTGATGCTTGCAAAGCGAGTCGTACGCATTCGCTAAAAAGTCGCCGACTGTTTCAGATTTTCTACGGTCCTGTCATCTGTGCTCCTCATCCTCGTTTTTTTCGAGTCCTTTCTTGTTCATCCCTTTTGAAGCCTGCCCATCTTTAGTTTCATTACGATGGAAGCAGACATGTTTGGTCCCCGATGACGTGATGTTTGCTGCCTCTGATTCACGGGTGAGGGACAGCAGACCCCCCCCTCACTGGAGCGTCCCACACCTTCCAGAAAGGTCCGCTTTCTCCCCGTGTTCGACTTCGGCTGTACATTTGTGAGCCACCCTTGCTTACAGTAAATTCGTCCTATTGTTATTTCCTTCTGGTCACAGGAGAGGAAATGAGCCATCTTTTGGGGGTTCCCGTCGATCAGGAGGCCGGCGTGGAATGGCCGACAACGCAGAGGGCTCAGACGAGGACGCCGATGTCCGCGACGGGGATTTCAACGGAACCAAAGCCAGTGACTAAGCCCAACAGAGTCCTTTGTTTTATTTTCATTTTTTCTTCTGTTTTAAGATTGACACACCTGAGGGAGGCGCTACTCAAATCACCTTTCATATCAGAATTTAAAAAAAAAAAAAAAAAAGCTGTTAAAAGTCACAAGCACATATTCTCCACTTGTCAGCACGGGGCAACCAGAGCAGCCCCCCACAACCGCTGCCACCACTGCAGTGTCCTGAACTGGGTGAAGAAAGGTCTGCCTGTCTGGACTGCAGTCGCACTTTGCTCACCCTTAGCCGGAGTTAAAAGGAAAGCTGTGTGTGTTCCGACTTTGCGATTTCAAGCCACTATAAACCCCTGACCTCTGGTGGGTGTGGTCATTCTGTGACACCTAAAAGAGCCCCCCCCCCAGATTAAGTCTCACAGGAGTCAACAACACCATCAACCTGAATGGGCCACACTAGACTGCCCGGCTCCCTTGCTTCTTGGTTGCTGTGCACCTTCTCTCCTCAAATATCGGCTCTAGACTTGGAACCCATTACTCCTTGACAGTGCAAGCAAGCAAGCCTATGAAGCAGAAGCGAGGCCTCATTTTACTTAAAGTAATTCGTATTAACCAATCCAAGCAGGGCGAGGAACGTAGGCCTGCAACTTTTTGACACGCCCATTACCGGCCACACCATTGGCTCCCTGCAGAAAACATGAAAGGCGGGCAGCCCAAAACCACTCCCCCGGGTGAAATGCTGCTGATGTGTGTGTCGTAAGGAGGACGAACACAAAATGGCACATGAAGGATCACACAAATGATGAGAAGAATTTCGAGGAAGCAGAGGAAGGCTCTGAAGACCTGTCACCCCAGCTTGGGACACACTTTTTCCAGTCAGTCAGTCAGTCAAGGTTAACCGTACACAAATGACTCACAGACGGCCGCCACCCTCAACGTGTACACGACTACGCCCGATGGGATCCACGCCAGAAGGTAGACTACGTGATGCGAACTCCAAATGAGGTCCCCCGGAAGCGGACATTCCTCTCCTCCACACTGGTGTCCCAAAATTAGACAAATCTGGTCTGAGCTCGTATCACACTGGTCAATTTATTGTGTTTTTTTTTTTTGTTTGAATTATTAGAAAAAAATTATTTTACAAAAAGCAGTGAAATGGACATCAAAAAGATAAAAGCACAGGTGCATGTTAAAAAATAATAATAATAAAAATAAAGACTGATATCACAAACGAGGTTGGCTTGGTTTCATTTTTCTGACAGTTTAACTCCCAGTGACCCCCCCACAGTCACAGGAGCGTTTCTAACAGGGTCTCCGACAACAAGACCTGGCTTTATAAAGTGAAAAGAGGCCGTGGGGGGTCCACCAGCCACCATCAGCTTCAGGTGGAAGTCTGAGGTTTTGAAGGCCTGGTCCTAAAAGGTCTCGCGTGTGCTTTATAAAAATAATCACAGATCCCACGTCAGATGGCAGGACCACCGTACTTGAAGCACTGCTGAGCACTGGGGTCATAGTCATCCACTGTGAAGGGTCAAGGCCAAGACAGGAGCCCACCCCGACCATCTCTGGACCTCCTCACATGCTGTTCAGGAGGAAGGCCACATGGACAAGGAGACCACCCAACTCGGTGTGAGTTCGGGAGCTGAGCAGGTGCAGTTGTTAAGCCCACCAGAGACAGCAGCTAACCAAACTTGTGCAGTTATTTCTTTCTAAAGGATGCGATTTCCTAGGAGGGCAGATACATTCATTCTCACACCTGCCAAGTTCAGTTTGGGGTCATCAAGGATGGTTCAATGAGAAGCCGATTAGACACGAGTACCCCCTAACCGGAGTGCCCCCCCCCAGGTGCTGCCTGGATGTTCTTCCTTTATACAACCCAAGTGCTAATATTGTAAAATGTGCCATTAAGAGTGTGGCTCAACCCATTATGTGCCCAATTGCTGGCTTTGGCTTTCCTAAAACAGTTGAATAAGGGGGTCCTCAACAATTAAATGCTAATGGGACCACCTGCAATGAGCCATTTAAACCAGGCACCTTAACATATCCATTCTGTTGGGCATTAGTTATAAATAAATTGCAAATAAGCACAAATGGCACAAAAGGGTGCCCGGGTTTGAAGAGTTGGTGCAACGCATGGGGGCACAAATCTGAACTCCAGGGACGAGGAGATAATCTGTGCCAACACTGCACGTGTCCTCCTTAAATTATCTGTGGGGGCTTCCTCTCTACAAGACATCACCCAGGATGTGCCCATTGTGTTGATTAGTGCCAATGATTGTGGGTGTCGAGTGCCAGACGGGACCCCCCATCGAGGGTTGGGTTCTGCCTTGCGTCCAGCGCCCTGATAAAAGATTTAGCTTTGGGGAAAAAACGGACAGACGGACAACTCCAGGGTAAGACTGGGCAGCTATCTCAAGGTCTGATGGGCTGACGTGGAGATGAAGGGGCAGATACTCCTGGTCCGGGACCACCAGACTGGCTTCCATTGTTCATTTTAAGCAGCTTCCTAATTTGAAGTACACCTCCTTATTTAAGCGGGGGGCTTGGTTGGTTCTGCTTTCCTCCTGCCCGCCTGAATGAAACATTCTTGACAAAATAAATAGATAAATCCACAAGACACTTTAGGAAGCAGAGCAGAGTAGTGATATCTGTACCTCTTCATCCTCGTGTTTCGCTCCTGCCCCTACTACAACCGCCTCTTCATACCCAACATGGGTCCAACGTGTTCCGAGTTAGCGGATAATACGCTGCTTCTCTTTTCATTTGCACCTCACGGCCAGGCGGCTGCTGGTTAAGGAAAAAAGAAATGAAGAGCGTGAGAGAGGGAAGTGGCTTCTGTGCGCCGCGCCGAGAGCCGCCATTTCATCAATAAAGGAGTGGCGGGCTTCATCTGGGGCTCACTCCCCGTCTAAAAATCCACTACTTCAAATCGAACCCTTAGGTCCTGGAAACGTCCCGGCAGTTTAACACATCATATGTTAGGAAACCCCGGGTGACCCTGACCGCTTCACGGTGTCTGCCTGCGTGCCGAGTGTAACGTGTCCTGATCTTGTAAGTTCCCTCAGATGACCGCAGACCGCCAACGTAGGCCAATGTGCTCCTCGAGTGTCCCCTTATGGAGTCCGCAACATTCGGGTGCTCCCAGGTCTCTCAGAGCCACACGTGTGAGTCCGACGCCCGGAGACCACCAAAGGGGGACGATTAGATGACTCCCCGAGTGCCACATTTCTAAACCAATCTAAATGCCAGGGGCGGAGCTTTGAACTGCAACAATCAGGTGGGCTGCAAGCCTCTGATTACGATGAATGGTCTACCGCCGAAAATTCTCCTAAAAAGACCCCCTGCTACCGAAACTTAAATGTGGGTCACAAGTGCGGAGGTGCGTTAAAAATAAACACAACCTGTGACTATAAACTAAGAGAGAAAGAGAGACAACACCTTAGCAATGGACGACATCAACGGATGAGTGGTAAACATGAACCGGACGCCACCGCGGGTGCTGTGTGGGCTCGCCGATGTTCACATACGATGACAGTGTAGGCGTCCATGAAAGACGGAAAGATCCGGAAGCTGAGATTGTTAAAACCTGAATGACAAAATATGCTTTGGATGTGTCACACTCCGTCATCGACTCTCCTTTGGACGATGCAGATCTGGTACTCAAAACACCCAAATTAGTAAATGTGCCCAATGATGCGGACGCGATGCCAGAACTACGGGCGAGGCTGCACAGCACCCACCATTCTAGTGTGCAGAAAGCGAAGGGGTCTTCTGACTGCACGTCTGAACTAATAACCGAAGTTCGTTCACGGGTCAGGCCACGGCAGAATGGCGACGGCGTTTTAACACAAGGCTTACCTCACTCGGCTCAACTGCTGCTGTGAGGCCACAGAGTGGCATGAATCTAAAAATGACAGGAGGATAACGTAGCAGAGAGAGAAGGCATGGAGCCGAGTACCCGCAGTGTGTGTCGTTTGTCACTGCGCTCATCACGTGACACAAATCACTCGTTACGCTGCCTGAGCTCCGCGTCACCTTTCTGTTTTCTCTCAGTGTGTCGTCTTTTTAAATTTTACGTACCGATATAGAAATCAGAAACTGACGAACCCCGCAATGTTTAAAGTGCGCGGCCCGGAGTGTTTGGGGGTCTTTAGGAAGAAGCCCTGTGGGCGGAGCTTTTTCAACAGCAGATCTGGCCGCCATTTACCACTATTCACTTTTTTGGTCCCCAGACATCTGATCTTCTTCTGAGAGTCACATCTGGGTGGCGAGACCTGGTTACCCCCCCAAATGTGACCACAAATGAAACAAAAGTGAGAAAAATTCAGAGAAATAACACCTGAAACTACCGGGGAAGCCAGAAGATCGTTGGCAGAGGACGGCAGAATGTCGACTTAATTAAATGAGGGGCTCAGAGAACAACAGGGTGGGACGTCAGAGGAGGAATTCAGTTTGAAAAAAGAAAAAAATAAATAAATAAAAACAAAGCAAAAAAAAAAACCCAGATGGTCAGAGCACCGGGGCTGGCGCTGCCAATTTCTGAATTAGAAGTTTCTAGAAACACGTCATTATTTTGCGATCATCCCCTCCAGCCATAAACACCAAATATCCGCCATCTTCACATTGAAATCCATTTCATTATAAACAGAGGAGCTCCAGCGGTCGCATTGGGAATGCCAACTGCGCTCCTCCGCTGTGCCCAACATCAACCCGGATTACAATGGCAGGCGGCCAGACATACAAATTTGAACCTTTTCATCAAACCCCCCCCAACCAAAGTCACACGTGGTAAACGCTCTGCTTAAAGGTGGCATCATAAGGATGCCCGGCTTGCGTTCACAGACGGCCTCAGGCTCTGCTCAAGTGCCAGGCTGGCATTCCACACTGTGGGCTCGGGGCGCCACCCGTGCAAATGCTCATCGATGTCTTTCCAAAGTGCAATGGATTCAGTATAACAGTGAAACATCTCAGAGTGGTGGGCACACGCAGTGGTCCTGAAGGAGGTGACGGACGAGGCACACCAGTTTAGTTTCAGTTCCAGCGGCCAGACCACTACAGGGATGCGTGTGCGGCGGGCGCCTAACTATTACACCTCGTCACTCTCTACCATCCCATCAGCCAGTAGTAGCAGCTAAGGAAGTGTCTTTCTGGGGGCTTGGGGGGAGTTGGCTTAAAACTTCAGACCATTCAGAAAGTCCAGTTTCCAGCAGTGCAGTCTCTCGAGAGACTTCAAATAAAATAAAAGTACAAAATAAAAAAACAGAGTCTTGCTATTAAACTGGTAAGGCCTGAAACATCTGAGCAAAGTTATGAATGAAAAGATGGGAGTGCAGCTCACAGCAAGATCTTCACAACCCCTTGAGGAGACACAGAGGACTGAGGGGGTCCACTAGGAGGGGCAAAGTCCAGCCGCTTGACCAACCTGGAAAAGACGAGGGGGGAAAAAAAAAAAAAGTAAGTATGAAGCCTGGCACTCCTGACCCCCTTAAGAGAGACCGCGGCCCCCCACCAAGTTCATGAGATCAGCTGGACATGGGTGGCAATGGGGACTGGGGGTCCTACCTGTCACCTTACCAGCTGGGCTGCCACCATTCACACACACACACACACAGTGCATTTACTGAGCCACCCCCCACACAGTCTGCCCACTTTATTGTGTTGCAGATTTAAATCTGCCACTCGTACCCATCGACCAACACTCGATATGCCATCATGACAAAGTCAACACTTTGGGTTTCACTAAGATTTGCAAATGTATTCAAAATCTAAAACTGAAAGCTCTCATTTATAAAAGACTTGCTTACCCCCCGGCTTTGCCCACATTATAGTGAAACTTTAAAAATCAATAAAAAAATTAATTTGTATTGAGAAGAATTTCTATTGATAGCTTTGGTAGCCGAGGGCCTCCTGATATTTCAGATTTTTGGTTTTACTATCTGGGTGAGAACGTAGCTGGCATCTCTTTGTAGGTGAGGTGTCTCTGGCCAAGTGGAAGGTGGGTACGTCAAACATTGGCACTGTATCTGATGGTGTTCAGCTCTGACGGGCGAGCAACCACCGTGAGGGGAGAGGAGCACATGGCTGTGATATCTCTGCCAGTCAGTCAGCAGCTACCCTCTAAAACGCACGGAGCTCTGATCTCTCAGAAACGTCAAACGTTACTCCTTAACAATCTGCAGATGACGATGTCTGCTGAACATAACGGGTATCGCTAGCTACGCGGAGGCGAGGTGCGCTCCAACACGTGGTAAATGGAGGCTGGCGCATGAGTGAGGAGGGCCCTGCCCTGCTGCCCGCTCCCACCGACCCGCTGCCCGTCTCTCAGATTAGCCCAAATATATCACTCCTGTAAGAGAACTCGGATACTTAGCGTGATGAGAGAACCAGAATGTTCAAGAAAATTCTAGAAAGAAAAAAAAAAAAAAAGATCTAAATCTGTTAAGTTCTCTCATGAAAAGCGGACAGACGTTGGATTTTAAATATAAAGAGAAGTCAAACAAACTTAATGTGAAGATCAAAATATCTCCAGTGAATTTCATGATGGGCGACGCCGGTGGTCGAGACCCCAGAGTTCACCTTCCTGGTCCTCCCTGCGTTGGGTTTCCTCCTCCCACAGTCCAAAGACATGCCGGTTAGGTGAATCGGTGGTCCTAATTTGGTCCGAGTGTGTGTTTGGAGGGTGGTCGTCCGGTGACAGACTGGCGCGCCCTGTGCTAGCTGGGATAGGCTCCACCAGCTGCCCGCTAAAACACACGGAGCTCTGATCTCGCTCTCTCAAGAACGTCAAACGTTACTCCTTAACAATCTGCAGATGACGATGTCTGCTGAACAAACGGGTATCGCTAGCTAAGCGGAGGCGAGGTGCGCTCCAACACGTGGCGACAGGTAGAGCGATTTGAATGGAGGCTGGCGCGTGAGTGAGGAGCGCCCTGCCCTGCCCCGCCCTGCCCCACAGTCTGTCTCTCGGATTCGCTCCTCTAAATCGGTGCCACAAGTGAACTCTGATACTTAGCGTGACGTGCAAAGTCACAAAATCAACCGGAATGTTCAAGCAAATTCTAGAAAAAAGAAATACAAATCCGCTCAGACTCTTAAACGCCTCGGTGCGTCTCTACAAGTCTTGCACACCTGGATTTGGGCCGCTTATCCCACTCTTCCCTGCAGATGGTCCCTTAGAGAGGAGCTGACGTTGTCTATAAACGGCCATCTTCAGGTCTCTCCACAGATGTTCAATGGCGGGTGCCACTCCAGCGTAGACATGGCCGCATGTTTGGAGTCACTGAACCGTCCCCCTCGTCTGGGGCAGGAGCCCAGGGTGGTGTTTGGCTGTACTCATTTCTGTCTGGTCTCCGTATTCCCCACCGTGTGATGCTGCCACCGTCGAGCGTCACTGAAGGTAGGACATTAGGCAGGCGGGGGAGCGGTGCTTGGGATCTCAGATGCCGAGTGGGCCGTCACCTGCGCTTCTCCTGAAGGACGGCTTTCGTCTGTCCACTCTACCACGGAGGGCCGATGAGATGGCCACCTGCCCGCCATCTTCTCCCATCTCAGCAGGGGACTTCTGATGTGGTCCGAGTGGCCACTGGGTCACCTCCCTGATCAGGACCCTTCTTGCCCGCTTACTCAGGTCTGACGGGACGGCCGCCGTGCTTTAGGAACGGTTTGATCCCCTTGTCCTGATCTCTGTGCCTGACCCCCAATTTGATCGTGAGGGTCTACAGAGAGTTCCTTGGAATCCGTGGCTTGGTTTTTGTCCTGACATGCAGTGTGACTTGTGGGATTTTTTCAATGCCCAGGCACAGATGTCTGCCTTCCTAAACGACATCCAGCTAATTTAATGGGCCACCGGTGGACTCCAGTCAAGTTCTCGACACGTCACAAGGAGGACTGAAGCAAACAGGAGGCACCGGAGCCCAATGTGGTGGGCCGCAGCAAAGGGTCTGAACGTTTCGAGGGAAGGAGAGACTGTGGCGTTTGATTTTAATTACATTTATGGACCTTTCTGAACACGCGTTTTTGGTCCGTCATTATAGCTAAAAACGTCAACTGACACAAAGAGGGCAGGACGTGAGGGGGTCTCGTCACCTTCTGAATCGGCCGCCTGGCACCTCCTTCGGCCTTCACAATGGCACAAGTCCACCGATTGCAGAGGATGCTGGGCCCTGCAACGCGTGCTGTGACTTGTGACTACTTGGGTGGGCCAGTGATGGGGTGGGGGGACCACTTCTGCTATATTTGTAACTAGTTTCAGACCCCCCATGCATAGGTCCGTTTTCACTTTTCTATTAAGGGGTCTTTCTCTGTGAGCCGCTGGGATTCATTGCTGTGCAACAATAAAATGTGAAGCCCTCTTGTCTCTTCACGGGCGCCACATAACGGGGTACGTCGGGCATTGGCACCGTCCGTTCATCAGAAGGTCTCACAATAGGACCGACGTACTCACCCTTTGTCGAACATGGCCAGGCCTGCTGAAGTGGTCCGGTGTTCATTGCACTCCCTGGCTGACTTGATGCTTCCGGGGGTGGCGGCGGTGGTGGCAGCAGCAGAGGGTGCCATCCGAGTTGGCGTTTGGTCATAAACAAACTCTCGGCAGGAAGCCAGCTTTGATTCCAGATTCTGCAGAAACAAAAAAAGGTCAAAATAAAATAAAGAGGTAAGAAAAGACCGCAGCTTCTGTGTCACATGAGAAGAGTCCGAGGTGCACTCACTACACCGGGCATCTGGACGAGTGGCACTCCTGTCCCCCAGCGGCACAGCAGGACATTCCCAGGCATGGCACTTGGACACTTTATTGGTCATTTGTCCTCCCCGCCAGGGTCCCAAGCAGCACTGGACAGGAGAGCACGATAGCCTTCGGTGGGCTGAGAACTGGGCAAGGGACAACACCCGCAGCAGGGGGGCACGGAGGATGAGAGCATCCGAGGACGGCTTCCACTCAGCAGGGACTGTGGAGCTCCACGGCACTTTCTGACATCCAGCCCGTCATGTTCCATCCTGAGCAGCCATTTTAGAGCTTGTGGGGAGCAATAATGGTGGGCAGGAGACAGGATCCATCCCTGGATGGGGTGCCAGTCCATCACAGGGCACACTTGCACTCATACCCCACTCCCATTCGTAACAAGACCTTCCTGGAGCCGATTATAATGAAGCTTACAAAAGGGGGCCGAGGGTCTTATCAGCGGACGGACGTGTAAAGCAAGTGTGCACAAGGAGGTGCTGTGCGAGGCCTGATCACAACGTCCCAGGACCATCCGACTAGGGGGGCCGCCATTGAGGTTCGGGTACCGAGCAGGTGTGCAAAACTTCTGTAATCGCGGTGGTGGGCCCTGGCATCACCCCACCCAAAATACGTTAAGAGGAGACGAGAAGGACCGCGTTTCTGACTTTCAGAGCCTCATTCGTTATGAAGCGGAAGAGCAAGGGTGCGCAAAGTGCGTTTATCACGAGGGTCCGCTTGAAGTAACGGAGGGTTGGTGTGACATGCAGCTGTCTAATGTCTGGCTACATAACTCACATGTACTCTCGCCGGGCAAATTCTTAGAAACGCCTGCTTATCCCTAGTCAGCCAATCACGCGGCCGCAGTGCGGTGCACCCACTCGGTGAGAGTCGGGTGAGGAGCTTCAGTTAACGTCCACAGGAAACAAATGGCATGGCATGGCAGCGATTTCAATGGCAGACAGGCTGGTCTGAGGATTTCTGGGACTGCTCAACTCCTTTCACACACGCACGCACGCCAGTCTCTCCAGTTTACTCAGAAATGGTGCGAAAAACAAAAAACATCCCGCTGATGAGAGGCGTCGCAGGACACTAGCCAGACTGGTTCAGAAAGGCTCCGGCGACTCGGGTAACCACTCTGTGCACGTGTGGCGAGCAGAAAAGCACCTCAGGACCCACAACAACAGAAGACCGCCTTGGATTACCCACTCAAGTCAGCCCAAAACAGAAAGCCGAGGGTGCAGTGGGCACAGGCTCACCAATAGAAAATACAGCCTGGCGTGAAGACTCGTGGCACACAGATGGCTGGCACCGACAGCGTGGATCCATCCACCCAACCAACCAACCTGCCCCCTGTGTCAACAGCCCAGGCTGGCGATGCTGGTAGTCTAACGGTGTCGGGATCGCCAATTGTGTGCACCCCCTTCAGGCCCATTTCCAGCATGTCACATCAAGATGGTCTCATGAACGTGACAAGGAGCTCAGTGCTCCTCAGTGGCCTTCCCAGTCAGCCAATCAGAATCCAATCAAACATCTCTGGGATGTGGCAGAACGGGACACTCACGGCGCAAACGTGCCACTGACAAATCTGCAGAGTGTGTGCGATGCCATCGTGTCGACGCGGACCAGAATCTCAAAGGAGTGTTTCCAACAGTTTTGGAACCCATGCCAGGAAGACTTGAGGTGGCCTGCTCTCACGATTAGTCGAGTGTCAGCGGGTGTTTATCACCATTAGGCTGCACTTCTGCACTTGTCCTTATCCCGAAAAGAACAAGACGGGACGATGACAGTCCGGCCATTCAGCAGAACCTCAAATCTCTGTCCTTTAGGAGTCCACATCTGAAGATTTCCACAAAATGATGGGATACTTGGATAGCATTTAGAGCGGGGGTCTCCAGCTCCAGGCCTGGGGGACCGCGGTGGCTGCAGGTTGTCATTCTAACCCTTTTCTTAATTAGTGACCAGATTTTGCTGCTAATGAACTCTTTGCTATAATTTTATTTGATGCACAACTTAAGACTCGGGCCTCTCAATTATTTCTTTTTTCCTGAATTATCAACCAAACAATATTAAGACACAAAATGAACCAACATATAAACAACAACCTGCATCCATCACACAATAACTGAAAATAAAGGAAGGTGAAGGCCTCAGTAATGTTGATCTTCTCAGGTCCACAAAACATTTTGACAGCCAGCGCGCTTAAAAAAAGAAAATCAACAGTTTTGGAAATGTCTGCCAGGGCCGAATGAGCGCCATGGAATTAAATAACGGGTTTAATTAGCAACGAGAATTGGCTTCAAATGAAGAAACGGAATGAAGGTTGGTGTTTGAGGTCCAACTTAGTTGGTCATCTGTTGGCTCATTTCACATCAAATTTATGTTTAGGTGCCGTTTAAGGAAAAAAAATCAATGCTGCGGTCAGAGTCTCAAAAGTCAATTAAAATAAAGGGAAATATTTCATTAGCAGCAAAAACTGGCCACTAATTAAGAAAAGGGTTAGAATGAAAACCTGCAGCCACAGTAGCCCTCCAGGACGGGAGTTGGAGCCCCCTGGTTTATAGCTTTACTATAATATTGTTCAATCAGCACTGCCCCCTAGTGGCTAAGCTCATAATCATCTCTCCCTGGTGAGAAAGCGCTACATAGACCAGGGGTCTCAAACTCCAGTCCTGGGGACCGCAGGTTTTCATCCTAACCCTTTTCTTAATGAGTGTCCTGTTTTTGCTGCTAATTAACTTCTTTTGAATTCATTTTAACTGACTTGCTCTTGAAGACTCGGACCCCTTAATGGTTTATTTTTCCTAATTAGCAGGCAAAAAAAATGATGAGATACAAAAGGAACCAAAACAAGTGGTGTCGATCACACGATATCTGAAAATAAAGAAAGATGAAGGCCTCGGGAATGCTGATCTTCTCAGGTCCATAAAACATTCTGCCAGCGCTCGGAGAAAAAGAGAAAATGAACAGTTTTGGAAATGTCTGCCTTGGCAGAATGCGTGCCATGGAATTAAATAGCGAGGTTAATTAGCAACGAGAATTGGCTTCAAATTAAGAAACTGAATGAAGCGAAGCTGGTTGGAGTTTGAGGTGTCATCTGTCGGGCTCACTTCACATCAAATTTATGTTTAGGTGCCGTTTAAGGAAAAAAGAATCAATTCAGCGGGCAGAGTCTCAAGAAAAGGCAAAGAGTTCATTAGCAGCAAAAATGGGTCACTAATTAGGAAAGGAGTTGGAATGAAAACTTGCAGCCACAGTAGCTCTCCGGGACTGGAGTTGGAGACCCCTGACCAGTCCCACAAACAGTGTGGCAGAACGTCACTCAAGGGCCTTACAAGCCAATCAGGTCCTGCCACCATCTCGGAGGTCCTCAGTATGGAGATCTTTCCATGCTGTCAATGTGTTTGCGTCCTTAGTTTAATTCTAAGCTCTCGTCTGCACATTCCTTTGAATTACACGCCAGTGTGAATCTTGCCAACTCGTCTTTTCTAGTAAAATACAAGGCTAGAAGCGCCATCTCCAAGCTAACCAGGGCTTTCAAAAAGAGTCCACCTGTGATAGTCGGAGACGGCGCTGGCGATGGGAACGAATGGAAGTCGGCTCTAGATGAATACGTACTTACAGGTGTGTGTCGTCCAACTCAAAGTTCTCAGGTCGAGCAGCGGCTTCACTGGGTCACACATCCCCTGGTCGAACCTCACCGTTATAAAAGCTCTGCTTACTTCTCAGTGGCCGTCTTTGTCTGGTATAACCGACTGTGGACTCCCAGAGGTTTACTTCTCCCCACTGAAGCAACTCACTGGTGTTTTTGTCTTCCTTTCTTGTTGCGAGGTTCTATCTATCCATCCTGGGATTCTGGGTAGTGGGATCCTAGTCCATCCCAGCAAGCAGAGGGTGCAAGAGGGGAGCAATCCCTGTACAGACCGCCGGTTGTTGTGAAGTTCCGCTCACGTTAATACATTTGGAGCTGCCTTTGCTGTACTGCGTGTTTAACTGCGTTCATCGTGGAATTAACACGTGAATACTTGTCCCCGTGGACTTGACGTCTCCGAGCCTGCACTCCTTTATTAACACTATACAACGATAAACTGAACGGACCTTAGCGGACTCTGCAGGCCCCACAATAACCCTTAATCCTCTAACACCGGATGGGACATCCCTCATAATGAACAGTCTGTGGTGACAAGTTACGCATCACGGCGGGCACGTCACCTTGCGCTGCTCTGCTGGAGGAATCTGAACCCACAACGGCAACAGGAGCGTCTAATTTTAATTACAATAGAACAAAAAGGCAATTCGCTTTTGAGGAAAGGGTGCCAAGCGGTGCAGTGGTAGTGCTGTGGCATTGCAGTAAGGAGACCTGCTTCACGTTCCCAGCGCCTTCCTGTGTGGCGTTTGCAAGTTCTCCCCATGTCTGCGTGGGTTTCCTCTGGGGGGCTCTGGTATCCCTCCCACATGCACACCAGGTGGATTGGTGGTCCTAAATCGGCCCTAGTTGAGTGGTTGGTGTGTGTGTGTGTGTGTGTGTGTTTGCCCTGCGATGGACTGGCATCCTGTCCAGGGTTTGTTCCTGCCTTGGTGCCCTATGCTAGATGGGATAGACTTCAAAAGACCACCACGGCCCAGTTCAGGACTAAGCGGGTTACACAAAGGCTGACTGGCTTTTGAGGAACAATCTAAAAGTTCTTTAGAAGCTGGCAGGCATTTATTTATGCCGTCCTCAATGAGCGAAGCGTGCTGAGCCACCCCATAATGACCCTTTTTTCTTATTTTTGCTCTCTAGATGGGAAGAGGTTTTCAGATTTGAGTATAATGTAGTGCAGTGTTCTGTCGTGATGATTTGCAAATATATTCATTACAATAAACTCTTTAACAATAATTAAAAAAAAAATTAAAAAGGGCCTTGTGCTCAGGCCTAGCACATTACACCCACGATAAAGCCTCAGGACTTCAAGTCTTGTGAAATGTAAGTCAGAGGACGTTGTGATCGTACTGTAGCTCATACTTCGAATACGGAACTACGTTAGTGACCAAATTCTTCAAAGGTAGAGCTCAGTTAGGAGAGAATTATTATCGGCCTTATAGAAGCTTGGGAAAAAACGTTCCATTCTGGAGAAGAAGAATTCAATTGGCTCCTTGGCTCTACGGCTGCAGTAAATAAATGTTGCCGGGCTCCAAAAAATATAAAAGATAAAAAAAAAAAATGGCCAACAAACCATCAGCCCCCCCAAGTCTAAATATTAAGGAAGCTAAAATTACACACAAAGGTGTGGGTCCCAAAATAAACTTCAGCAGTGCAACATAAAGTCTCATTTCATGAACACTGAAGTCGCCCAAGGGTTTAGGGAATCGCCGATCCTCTCGTTTTTCTGAGGAGAAGTCAAAACTCGGTCGCACTTTTGGGATCATTTTGTTTGTGTTGGCCGTCCACTTCTCATTTCAATCTCGATCGCCATTTTCTAGGAGTAACCTTAGCCACTTGACTCTCCGTTTGCACCCGAGAGCAGCAGCAGTAGCAGCTTTTTATGGGCCAGCGGGTGTACCAGGGGCGGAAATCCTCATCGGCTCTTCACAATCACGGTACAGACTTGCTCAGCATGGTCGTCGGCTGTAAACGTCAACGGATGCTCCATTCCTTCTTCGTGCTCATGACGTGTCATACCAGTTTTCAATTTCTCACTCCATATTTTGCAGAAAGCCTTTTATGGACTTTGTACCCTGGCACACCTTCAGCACATAAAAAAAAAAACGGACCACTGCTTGTGCTTGCTGCTCTGCTTTGGTGCAAGTGGGGGGACAGAGGGGGTCTGCGTGACTGGTCAAGGTGGGAGCTTTAGCACTGTGACCCCCAGACGCACCACATTCACACGCGTTTGTGGAGAAAGTTATACAGCCAACCCAAACAAAATGATCACCAAAGTGGGGATAATCAGCGAGTTACCCTTGTAATAAGGACGCAGGGGCTCCACAGGATCCTGGCAGCAGGTCTTCACTCCAGCCATTTTCTCAGTTAAACCAACTGCTGGCCACTAATAGTGACAAAGAGAGTCCATCTCTTTAAATCCACAGTCCTTCTTCACACACACAGAACAATAGAATTACAGGAAATACATTTCTACATACAAAGCCCCGTGGCTGGCTCGAGGTCCTCACTATACTCGCTCACAATGAAATGTTCCACCTGGTGCCATCCTGTGCCGACTGCCAATTATAATACAATGAGTCTCAAATGTTATATTGACCGAGTTTTGGAAGAAATGATACTGCAGTTAGTGTCTCGTGATCTATAAGCTCAACAGAACTTTCTATAGAAGAGGACAGAACCTGGTAACAGAGTTTGGGGTGACTGCTCCACAGATGAGGGCAGCAGGACCATATATGCCAAACCGACGGGACGTGCCCAAGGAGCCATAGAGCATAACATTTTTTTGTTTGGTATTTGGTACACTGTATTAATCCCAGAGGGGAAACTGTCTTTTCACATGACCTTTGGGGGTCTGAGCGCAGGGGCGGCCATTGCACAGCACCCTTGGAGCAATTTTTCAGGTTAAAGGCCTTGGCTCAAGGGCCCAACAGAGTGGGCTCCCTTCTGGCAGTAACAGGATTTGAACAGACAGCCTTCCAGATGCCCACACAGATCCTTACCCTCAAAATTAACACTGGGCATCAACACTTGCACGGGTTTTGCATTTAGCAGATGAAACTTTGGATAACTTCTGTCCCTTCCTCCCTAAATGTCCCAAGAGTGAGGCTGTTCCCTCAATAGGACTATGAAGGCTCTTTCATTAAAAACTATCGACTCCGCCGGATATTCACATACCAAGACCCCCTAACTTATACACGGCACAAGTTCTTCTTCTTCTGAAGCATCTCAACAGGGACAGGAAACCGCTGTCCTTTACTTATAGGTGCGTATGTAAGGAGTCAGGGCCATGACCTGCTAGGAGAAAACGACCGAATTGTATTTAACGAAGAATTCCACTCATGGCTCCCAGCGCTATACTGTGGTGTGATTCAGTTTAAAGTGCAGCGCCACTGCCTGAACCCAAACCTTCTCCTTCAATAGGTCATAGATAGCTGGTGCTGTGTTGTCATGACAAGAAGTACACTCACGTGACATTGTTAGAATTCAACCAGACTGGGCACACACTTACAAGTATGAAATGGCAGTGAAGGAGGAGACCTGAAGAAGAAGACGACCTTACCAAGCTGTTTAGTGTGACACACCACACCATAATCTACAGAATCCTCGTCAGTGATCACCAGCCTGGTAAACCACACTCACACCAAAGGGAGACGGACGTTCATCGAGCTACTTAGCAGCCACGTCGTGGATTAGAAGAGAGCACTTCAGGAAAGGTTTGTTTGTCTGTTTCAGTGTCAGTAAACCACCAGGTAATGGTGGCATTTCACCCGCTAGTTTGGGTTTATATTGGAGGTTGGGGACGATGAACAAGTCAGTGTAAGCTCAGAAACCGCAGGACTTCCAGTCACTTTAAATGGCCAATCACAGCTTTACCAGCAAAAGCTCAGGTTAAAATTCCCACTTCTGCTCATTATTCAGTGCATATTATTAATCTTAAAATTTCCACTAGAGAAAATTCACTCCTATAGATCGGTGGTCATGCAAAAACATTTTAAAAACGCAAGCAGACATACCTCACAGGTCGCCTGGCTTCTTGCTGCAATCGGATGTCCTCTACGGACCCCTTTAACGACGGCCTGTTATTTAAATTGTGCGGCATCACAAATACAATTCTCACTTTTCATGAAGCCCGACTGTGGCCCGAGGGCCGCTATCACAAGCAGATGCCGAACAGGCCTTCCAGGTGTGCCCTTTCTGTCAACTCTCCCCATCCCTCCATAGCACTGGTACATTGCAGGTTTCTGCTGTGGACAATATCATGGCACTGTCTTACCCCAACTTTCCGGAGGAGCTCCCCCACAATGTTCAGGGCTGAGATCCGGGCCGAGGCCGTCAAAGGTGTCCCAGTGAATCCATCTACTGTTGAGAGACAGGGGTGGGTAGACAAAGGAGACATGTTAATCTGCTAGTACCCGATACTCGGGGAGGAATGAATAACTAGCGGGTGAAACGCTCTCGTACCTCTCCTGTAAGTGGCAGGGGTGCTGAGGATGCTCCCATTGCCCCGGGGACCCGCTGGGGTGGCTGGAAGAGAAGCAGGGTGCAGAGGGGACTCCTTTTTATCTGCATCTCTCACCATTCCAAGTGAAGGCCTCTTCTCCTGCTTCTGCTGTACTGCCAGCTCCTGACGCAAATCTGTGCACAAAACACACACCAGCCTCAGATTCTCTGAACTTGCAGGATTCTGCCAGGTGGGCGCAGGGGATCTGCTCACCTCGGGCCTCGTCCTTCAGTCTCTGCACAGACTCTAGCAGGTTTTCCTTCTCGTCTAATTCGCTCTCTAGAAAGGCATTGCGCTCAATGACTTGATTCATACGTTGCTCAAAGTCATCCAAGGACATGATGGTGGCCCTGTGGAAACAGCAGGAATTTAAAGAGGCAGACGGCAATATGAAAAAACGGGATCAGAAACGACCGTTATGACGAAGGGGAGAATGCAGGCAGACTTTATCAAGCTTTAAAGATGGCATCACCACACTGTTAGGCCATTCTAGACATTTCTCCCCAGTCACCTGCACTTTAAAACTGGGATCTTCAAGCCAACTCCAATTGCTGGGCATCCCATTCATTGTAATCAGATTACAGTACGCGCCAGTCCACGATTGGGGGCAGAAAGTACACATTTGTATCTTACTGCAGAGTACACATCTAAAAATCATTAGGTAGAAGTCTATATGCAAATGGTAACGTGAAGACAGTGTTT
Organism: Polypterus senegalus; assembly: GCF_016835505.1. Classification (NCBI taxonomy): domain Eukaryota; kingdom Metazoa; phylum Chordata; class Cladistia; order Polypteriformes; family Polypteridae; genus Polypterus; species Polypterus senegalus. The sequence continues at coordinate 159,891,125 of NC_053166.1, read as the reverse complement.
GGTGCTTTAGCAAAAACTGAATACCAGCTCTTCACCCGCTATCTAACTCAATTAATCGAGTCTGGGATGTCAGGAGCCAACGTCTACCCTGGCAGCAATGGGCCCAACGCAGAAACCAAACTTGGGCTACCCAGTTACCTGGCACACATCCACACTAATGTTTCTTAAACAGCATTAAGAAACTGGACAGCTCTCATATGGACTTCCTAACCACATTTTTGCTTGATGAGAGCCAACATCATAAATAAATGAAACCTATCTATAGATATCTCCCCAGAAAACAAAGAACAGACAGCATGAATGCTGCCCACAGTTAAGCAGCACTGGAAACCGTTCACGTTTTACCTTGCCTTATTCAGAGTAGCACTTTGAAGCCTTATATTAGTTCGCTCGTGTCTGTCTGTGCTCGATATTAACAACGGTTGTCACATCTGCTGTATCCCTCCACAACAACAACAGCGAGGAATCCGAGTTTTGGCCTTAGGCTTATCTTCAAGTCTTCAATGTGACCAGTTATCGACGGTTTATTTGGTGCATACTTTGTTGCTGACCCCACCATTTTACACCTGCTTTTTCCTTCACTTCAATGTAAGCCTCCCGATAAAATGAAAAGGCACATCAGAGACGGTCTCAGCGGCCTACGTACTCACACCAACATCGACATCGCGCCAGACCAACCAACACAGGCAAGACAGGCCTTAGAACAATAATAGACAACGCATGACAAACCACAGAGCGACATTATCTGAAGATCAGCGGCAGCAAGTCTCGCACCCTAGACAGTGAACGAAAAACAAATTATACACACGGCCTTTCTGAAGAGCAGCGGCAAACTGCCAGACGACAAGAAACATTACGACGGAAACACTACAGAGATCCCATAACAACTGACAGCTCAAATCATGATATTCCCTTTAGATTACAGCGTAGGCAATTCCCCGTTCGTTTAAGATATTGTGTGACTATCACCAAGTGGCAACGACAAACGTTTAATAACGTCAGAGTTTACTTGCCAGGCCCCGTTTTCACCCATGGCCACTTGTACACTACATTTTCTAGAGTTATTTTATTCTTGCAAAATTTTTTGCTGGCACAATTTGCTAGTTTCTAAATAATAAAGGAATATATTTGAAGTTAACCTGTTCGTGTGACACTTTGTATTGTAAATATTTGTGCTGTTGTAATCCCATCCTAATCATGTGACTATTCTAATACTACACTCTATATATACTCAAAAGTCACTACTTATTAAAATAAAAAAAAGAATCTTATTACAAATAATCTCCTGTCTTACTGTAAGGTGTGATGTTCTTCTCTCCCTCATCATCACTATGACTATCACCAAGTCACGATGACAAACGTTTAATAACGTCAGACTTTATATGCCAGGCCCTGTTTTCACCCCTGGCCAGTTGTAAACTTCATTTTCCAGAGTGACATCGAAACCCAATTTAAACGTTCAGGTACTTGCGGGTTACACACAGGGAAATACAGTGGTGTGAAAAACTATTTGCCCCCTTCCTGATTTCTTCTTCTTTTTCATGTTTGTCACACAAAATGTTTCTGATCATCAAACACATTTAACCATTAGTCAAATATAACACAAGTAAACACAAAATGCAGTTTTTAAATGATGGTTTTTATTATTTAGGGAGAAAAAATCCAAACCTACATGGTCCTGTGTGAAAAAGTAATTGCCCCCGGAACCTAATAACTGGTTGGGCCACCCTTAGCAGCAATAACTGCAATCAAGCTTTGTATAACTTGCAATGAGTCTTTACAGCGCTCTGGAGGAATTTTGGCCCACTCATCTTTGCAGAATTGTTGTAATTCAGCTTTATTTGAGGGTTTTCTAGCATGAACCGCCTTTTTAAGGTCATGCCATAGCATCTCAATTGGATTCAGGTCAGGACTTTGACTAGGCCACTCCAAAGTCTTCATTTTGTTTTTCTTCAGCCATTCAGAGGTGGATTTGCTGGTGTGTTTTGGGTCATTGTCCTGTTGCAGCACCCAAGATCGCTTCAGCTTGAGTTGACGAACAGATGGCCGGACATTCTCCTTCAGGATTTTTGGTAGACAGTAGAATTCATGGTTCCATCTATCACAGCAAGCCTTCCAGGTCCTGAAGCAGCCAAACAACCCCAGACCATCACACTACCACCACCATATTTTACTGTTGGTATGATGTTCTTTTTCTGAAATGCTGTGTTCCTTTTACGCCAGATGTAACGGGACATTTGCCTTCCAAAAGTTCAACTTTTGTCTCATCAGTCCACAAGGTATTTTCCCAAAAGTCTTGGCAATCATTGAGATGTTTCTTAGCAAAATTGAGACGAGCCCTAATGTTCTTTTGCTTAACAGTGGTTTGCGCCTTGGAAATCTGCCATGCAGGCCGTTTTTGCCCAGTCTCTTTCTTATGGTGGAGTCGTGAACACTGACCTTAATTGAGGCAAGTGAGGCCTGCAGTTCTTTAGACGTTGTCTTGGGGTCTTTTGTGACCTCTCGGATGAGTCGCCTCTGCGCTCTTGGGTAATTTTGGTCGGCCGCCACTCCTGGGAAGGTTCACCACTGTTCCATGTTTTAGCCATTTGTGGATAATGGCTCTCACTGTGGTTCGCTGGAGTCCCAAAGCTTTAGAAATGGCTTTATAACCTTTACCAGACTGATAGATCTCAATTACTTCTGTTCTCATTTGTTCCTGAATTTCTTTGGATCTTGGCATGATGTCTAGCTTTTGAGGTGCTTTTGGTCTACTTCTCTGTGTCAGGCAGCTCCTATTGAAGTGATTTCTTGATTGAAACAGGTGTGGCAGTAATCAGGAAATTGAACTCAGGTGTGATACACCACAGTTAGGTGATTTTTGAACAAGGGGGCAATTACTTTTTCACACAGGGCCATGTAGGTTTGGATTTTTTCTCCCTAAATAATAAAAACCATCATTTAAAACCTGCATTTTGTGTTTACTTGTGTTATATTTGACTAATGATTAAATGTGTTTGATGATCAGAAACATTTTGTGTGACAAACATGCAAAAGAATAAGAAATCAGGAAGGGGGCAAATAGTTTTTCACACCACTGTATTTTCGCTTACAATAACGTTTATGCAACAAATGGCGTTTTCCGACAATTCTTATCGACATCAGTATACTACGTGACCAGACGGCCACACTCCACACATACTGACTTGCGTGTGCCCTGCGTTTCCCTTCTTATCCAGTATGCGCCGTTAACCTGTTCACGTGACCCTTTATATTGCACAGTAAATATTTGTGCTGTTGTGAGAGACTATAAGAACATCCCATACTGGTCATGTGACTATTCTAATATGAAGTCTTCTCACAAGTCACCACTTTTTAAAATAATCTCCTTTCTTACTGTGACGTCTGATGTTCTTCTCTCCCTCGGCACACTTTTATTCTTGCGAAATTTTCGCAAACACAATTTGCTAGTTTCTAAATAATAAAGGAATAGATTTGAAGATATATTGGTGAAAAAAAAAGATTTATTTGTTAAATGTGGTGCTCTACCTTGATATTGTGTATCTGGTATTACTAATAATGCACAGGTATGATATCTCCTCACGCTCCCCAAAGAAACCCAACTTGTAGGGTCTTTCCCTGACTGGCGGACTCTTGTGTTTAATTAAACAATGAAGGGCAGCAGTGCCCCCCCTGCTTATTCTCCACCACACACACACACACACACACACACACCACTACTGACTGACTGACCTCTTGGCCCGTTCCAGATCATCATTGGCTTGCTCCAGCTCCCTGACATATTTCTGCAGCTGGTCTCGGACTGCAGTGGTCTGCGCGAGGTCACTCTCAAGTGCTGAAATTTGACGGTATGCCTCTGAATGGTGGGTTTCAAGCTTTTCCTGGAAGAGAGTTGTGATAAATAAAGAAAAGAGATTAGCTGGCAATTTAAACCTCACCCCTGAATTCAAAAAGTGAATGAAAGAGTGATGGGTTGTATTGAGACTCGAGAGAAAGGATGTGCCACACTTTCACCAGCTCTCAAAAACCAGGTGCCAATTTTCAACCTTATTTACCCCACATTCCACATAAGAATGCTTTTTAATGTTATGGAATATCTCCTTAGGAAATACTACAGATAAAGGAGAATTTAATACCAATATGGAAGAAAAAGGACTACTTAATTAGGTAAACTCGATGAACCTGAGCAGTGACGTATCGTTTGAGTGAAGTCTAATACTGAAGTGGATATCAAGCTGTTCACATTTTTCACATTCCCAGTCAAGCTAAACATAACTTTGTTCAGAATTGGGGGGTAATGGGAGTGGGACAAGTGCACTTTACTTTCAAAAAAATGCAAACATATACAAAAAGTGTCTGAAATAAAAGAAGGCCCACCCAGGTCAAAGGAAGCTTCTCACTCTCGTCTCATTATGGACAAGAAAAAAAAAAAAATTATTCTCAGAGAGGAGGCCCTCCATTCTGTTTTCTCATTTCATGTTTTTAAAATCAGACAAAAGCATCAAGTCTCAGCTGCCATTCCCAAATCAATCCCGCCTCTGTTCCCAAGCCCTGCCATTTGTTCTGGCCTGGCCAGGGGGTGGGGTACAAGGACAATTTCAATTGTCTATTGTGTAATCTCATCGGAGAGCCGGGCCTGCCGCTGCTGCTTTATTTGAAGCTGGTCAAAGAGCAGAGTGGCTCACACGGGCCAGCAGACAGGCAAGGCAGGCAGTCTCGCATGCGTTTGTGTATGTAGTAGACGGGCTCTGCCACCTCTTCCTTACAATGCTTTTCTTTCACTTTTCAGAAAGACCAGAATGTTCTCCACCTCAGGGTCTACAGTCTGAGTTTATAGCAATGCAATCTTGTGATTCATACAACAAGTCATTTATGTCCTTCCTGTTGAGCAGTAAGACAAATAACTTGGAGAAACAGCAAAGAAAACAAAAGTGGATGCTGTCGTTTAGCGCTGCTGCTTCGCAGTTAGGAGACCCTGAAGGGTTCGCTTCCCGGGTCCTCCCTGCGTGGAGTTTGCATGTTCTCCCCGTGTCTGCGTGGGTTTCCTCCCACAGTCCAAAGACATGCAGGTTAGGTGCATTGGCGATCCTAAATTGTCCCTAGCGTGTGCTTGGTGTGTGTGTGTGTGTGTGTGTGTCCGCGCCCTGCCCGGGGTTCGTTTCCTGCCTTGCACCCGGTGTTGGCGGGGATTGGCTCCAGCAGACCCTCGTGACCCTGTAGTTAGGATATAGCGGGGTGGATGACGGATGGACGCTGTCAACTTCCTAAACTGTAAAGCTTCAACACCCACATTTGTAAAATGTCATGAGATTTGCAAGTCAGGGTGACACCAAATCACTCAATATGTACGTCAGCTTCCACTGAACATCTTGAATGGCTTGGACATTGTTCAGTATTCAATGCACAGTAGGCAAGTCATGGCATCAGACTGTATCAGCGCAGCGCTACCAGTTCACTTCCCATTCCGACTCGGAGTTTCGGCCACTGAACCAGTCGGTGCTGCACTTGTAGAGATATTGCTTTGATTAAAGTGCACGCTTTAAAGCTAAACAGCAAAATGTGGCAAAGGTGCAAAAAACTACCTTCAGCGTCTCAAGCTCCATACGTAGCCGATTGTTTTCTGAAAGCAGCTCCCGATTCCGTGTCTCGCATCTCTTCAGCTGCTCCTCAAGTTCAGCTTCATATTCCCGACTCATTCCCTGGAATTCTTGCAGCTCCTCTTGGGCCTCTTGTGCGCTGTGCAAAAAATCCACAAAGTTACCAAATGCTAAGAAAACATTATGGGTGCCACACACAGGGCAGACCCCCTGGATGTGGGCACCGGCCTTTGGCCCAGTAGTTGTGTAGCCTGCAGACAGACTTCTGAAAGTCACATGGAATTCGGCGTGCAGTTACCTCTGTTTGTATTTTGTGGCCTGGTCCCTCCAGTAAGCCATCTCCTCCCCTGGCGAGCTGAACGTAGGAATGTCTTCCATGCTGATCACGCAAGGGTCCACAGGAGTCTAAAAGGAAACATGCAAATCGTGGGAGTTTCTTCCAACAGTCTGTTGTTTGTTGGGACTGTGAGAGTATCTTAGTTAACAGCGACTAGCATTAATAATAATAATACATTTCATTTATACAAGGCGCCTTTCTAAGAACTCAAGGACACCGAACAAACAATAAATTAAAAAAAAAAATCAGAAAATACAGAAATATAAAAACTAAAACCAAACAAAGCCACTGTAATCACAGAGAAAAAGCCATTTTAAACACTTGGGTTTTAAGTTTGCATTTGAAGGTTGAAAATGATTCGATATTTCTAAGATCAGTAAGTAGCGAGCTCCAGAGCAAAATGGCCGAATGCTCCGCTCCCCATGGCGGTTAGACGGGCGAGAGGGACAGTCAGCTGGATGGAGGAAGAGGATCTAAGGGTAGGGGAGGGAATGGCAACATGAAGAAGGTTAGACAGATATGGAGGAGCGATGGTTATGAATGGCCTTAAATGTTAACAGCAGAATTTTTAAATCAATTCGAAACTTAATCGGGAGCCAATGAAAGGACTGCAAGACCGGAGTAATACGGTGAATAGATGGGGTTCGAGAAATGATGAGGGCAGCAGAAGCTTATGGAGAGATTTATTAGAGAGGAGTCCAGACGAGAAGTGACACGACTGTGAACAAGAACGGCAGTGATATGGAGGGGTGAGGGAGGAGTGAATGCGACTGAATATTACGTACGTGGAAGTAAGCAGACCGGGTGATGTCATTAATGTGAGATTACAAAGACAGAGTAACGTCAAAGATGACACCCAGACTCCTGACCTGAGGTGATGGGGAGGAAGGAAAGGGGTTTTCAATAGCAAGTGAAAGATTATCGGCTTTGGATAATGACCATCTTGGACCAACGAGGAGAACCTCGGCAGTGTCGCGTGTTTTTTAATTGAAGAAAATTTGAAGAAAACCAGGATTTCATTTCAACGATGCAGTCAATAAGCAAAGATGGTGGAAAAGAATCGGTGGCTTTACTAGCAAGGTAGAGCTGGGTGTCATCAGCATAACAGTGAAAATTAATGTTATATTTACGAAAGATATTACTAAGAGAAAGACGGTAAATAATAAAAAAAGAAGAGGCCCCAGGACAGAGCCCACCTGAAGTAACAGCGGTGGGTTGGGATGTGAAAGTTTTAAGCCGAGTGTGGCCTGAGAGGTCGGATCTGAACCAGTCTAGTGGAGTGTGGGTAATGCCAATCAAAGATAATCTATTAAGGAGACTGGTATGACAAACAGTATCAAAGGCCGCACACTCGGGTCAAGGAGGATGACAACAGTAACTAGACCGGAGTCAGCAGCCATAAGTAATTTTAACAAGTGCCGTTTCTGTACCGTGAAGGGAGCCAAAACCAGACTGGAACTTTTCATAAAGATTATTATGAGATAAGTGGGAGTGAAGTTGGATGGCTGCTATTTTTTCAAGAAATTAGAAATAAGAGTGAAAATTATTGAAGTTAGTAGGGCCGGCACCAGGCTTTTTCAGTATTGAGGTTATTGCAGCACTTTTAAAAGATGAAGGAACAGGTCCAGTAGTGACAGGAGAGTGAATTATAGCAGAAATAAGAGGGACCAGAGAGGGGAGGCAGAACTGTGGGAAGGGGGTCCAACATTTTAGTTCCATGGCTCATTTTCATATAAATGAATAGCTCAGAGTGCTTTCCAAATAGCAAAAATAAAATTACAAGTACAAAATCAAATAAAAGGTAGAAATGTAATTCATGCCTCTCAGGCTGCGACATAGAACAGGGATAATACCAAAGACAAATGTAAGCATTAGTTTTAATCTGGAATGATGGCGGTGGGAGGTTTCATGATCTTAAATATGAATTAAAAGCAGACGGTGCCCTTCAGTGGGGAATGGAAATACATACGTTTGGATGCATTGTTCAGCTCCCCTTAGTTACAATGGAACTCTTTAAAAGAAACAGTTCACTCCTGACGGTTTTAATCCTGCTGAGTGCATGGAATACGCCAAGAATATCACAACCTGGGGGGGGTTCGAAAGTGGCTTACGTTAGTCTTCTCACTTGCTGTGTCAGTGTTTGCATTAAGGCTGTTGAGAAAACAGGCCGCATTGGGTGTTAATCTCAAGTAATCCACTTATACTGTATACGGTGTTGGGCAAGTTCTCCTGTAGACATCCACAAACTTCATAAAGACTTACATCTGAGAAATCAGGGGGGCTAAAGTGGATCTCATGGCAGAGCCTGCCTACATACTGCCTTGTGGTATGGAGTACGAGTACCCATACTGGAAAGCAAATCCACGGGACACGTAAAAATGGCAGAAAACTGAACTGGTACTCTCACAGACTACAAGAGAAATGTTCTGAAACAAAGCAGGCCTGCAGCTGTCTGTCTTCATGTGACACAGCATGAAGCAGGTGCTGAAGTCATCCATTAGCAAGTCAGAATTGACCGCCTGTTGACGCCCTCCTCCTCTTATGCATTTTACAGGATTTCCTTAGGAGTCGAGGAAAATATACACTGTGTGCACAATTATTAGGCAAGTTGTATTTTTGAGGATTCATTTTAATATGGAACAAACACAGTGCTATCAGTCAATCCAAAATGTTAATAAACCTGAAACCTGAATGTTTCACAGCGGAAATGTGAGTGTGAACATCATCAGGGGAATACATATGTGCGCACAATTATTAGGCAACTATTAGTGTGCAGATTTATTATGCAACTAAAGGAAAAATGACAATTTTCCCATCTCACTTGTTTATTTTCATCTGTTATAGTGAGAATAATAAACAAACAAATAAACATCTCTGACATTTCAAAAAAAATCAATCAATCAATCAATGACCAATATATCCACCCTTCTTTCCAATAACAGTCATAAGCCTTTCCATTCATGGAGTCTGTCAGTTTCTTGATCTGTTGACGATCAGCTTTTTGTGGAGCAGTGACTACAGCCTCCCAGACACTCTTCAGAGAGGTGGATTGTTTTTCTCCCCCGTAAATCTAGCGTTTAAGAAGTGCCCACAAGTTCTCGATAGGGTTTAGGTCAGATGAGGAAGGGGGGCCATGTCATTATTCCTTCATCTTTAAGGCCTTTACTGGCTGGCCACGCAGTGGAGAACTTCGATGCAAGTGATGGAGCATTGGCCTGCATAAAAATCATGGTCTTCTTCCTGTATCACTGTTTGAAGAAAGTGTCTTCGAAAAACTGGCAGTAGGTTTGGGAGTTGATTTTGAGTTCATCTTCAATGCAAAAAGGTCCAACTAGCTCATCTTTAAAAATACCATCTCATACCAGTACCCCACCTCCACGTTGGAGTGGAGCTGGAAACCCCAGGTGGTAATTAAGGTAAGTACTAATGAGGTAAGTATCTAAACCTATTCTCTGTGCCCATTACTGATCCACAGGTCCATCCATCTGGTCCATCAAGAGTCACTCTCATCTCATCGGTCCATAAAACCTTTGAAAAATCTGTCTTCAGATATTTCTTGGCCCAGTTTTGACGTTTCAACTTATGTTTCTTGTTCAGTGGTGGTTGGGTTTCAGCCCTCCTTACCTTGGCCATGTCTTTGAGCACTGAACACCTTGTACTTCTGGGCACTCCAGGTAGGTTGCAGCTCTGGAATATGAAAGTACTGGAGGATAATGGGTTCCTGGTAGCTTCACGCTTGATTCTTCTCAAATCTTTGGCAGCTAATTTGCGTCTTTTGTTCTCAACACGTTTCTTGCAACCCTGTTGACTATTTGCAACAAAATGTTTGATGGTTCTGTGATCACACACCAATATCTTAGCAATTCCAAAAGTGCTGCATCCCTCTGAAAGACTTTTTACAATTTTTGACTTTTCAGTGTCAGTTAAATCTCTTTTTTGGTCCATTTTGCCCGAGGAAAACTTGCTGCCTAATAATTCTGCACACCTTGATATCGGGTGTTGATCTCCTTAGGCCACACCCTCCCTCATTACACAAATACACATCACCTGACGTGCTTAAATCCAATAAGCATTCAAGTTAATACAGCTTGGAGTTGGAATATACGCATAAAAATGATGATATGGTCAAAATACTCACTTGCCTAATAATTGTGCACACAGTGTAAATACAGGCGGCCAACTTATCTGTTCTCGAGTCGACTTCCCCACACTGCAGAAAAGAGGCTCAGGAGGGAACCAAGTAACATTCATGGCAGGCTTTTTAAATCCTTCCTTCTCCCGCATTCTTTGAGAGGCAGTTCTAGATAGAGTCCAGGTAACAAATCTGAATGGGGGTCTTTTTCTTCATCAACTCATCAAAGAAGCTGTGCAAGACTGCAATACCAAGGGTGCAAGGCAGTCTGCAGGTGACAGTTTTTCCAACTTATTTTTTGAGGTAGCATATTAATTTACTGAGGTGGACTGGCGCCCTGCCCAGGGTTTGTTTCCTGCCTTGCGCCCTGTGCTGGCTGGGATTGGCTCCAGCAGACCCCCCCGTGACCCTGTAGTTAGGATATAGAGGGTTGGATAACGGATGGATGGATATTAGTTTAATGCTCTAGCATTAGGAGTTTGAATCCAAAGATCATGGGAAATCTCTACATTCTCCCGATGTCTGGCTAAGTGAATTGGTGACACCAAACCGGCTCCTTTGTGTGTGTGTGTGTGTGTGTGAGGCATGGCTGGACTGGTACTCTGTCTAAGGGCGTTTCTTACTCCAGAACCCTGAACTGGATTCACCGGGTCTGACGTTTTTTTATACGTTCATAAAGTTTCCGCACTTTTATATTTTCGCTGGAAACGGCAAAGGTGGGAGGAGAGTACTAATTGGGCATTAAAAAGTTGGTACGACGCTGGGGAAATTGCATCGCAAACAAAGGTGATGTCATTTGGTTTTAAAATTCTTAATAAATAGAGTGATGTTGGGGGTAAAAAAAACTGGCTCACGACAAAGATATCCGTCAGGAAGCCTTTAATAAGTAACTATTGTTATTATTCAGAATTATTCAGCAATACTTTGCAATGAATTTAATGAAAAAGATGCTGCTTAACAGGTCAGTGCTCTGGCTCAGCGTACGAAGCACTTTAAGTGTGCGCCCCTCACACCAAGGCTGTAAGCAAACAACAACCAAAAACACCGTGCTTTTAACGTGCAAGATAACCCACCTCGTGTCAAAGTCACCCCGGACTTGAGTGCCGTTAAAACAACAGCCCTGAACTTTTTATGGTCACTACAAGAGTTCAAAAAAGCGGCCACTTTTTGAATATCCCTCGTATTATTGTTGTGGGGATTCTGTTAACATGGCCGCGTAGTTTGCTTGGTGGTCCTTCTGACCGATGTAGAGTCCAGCATCAAATCTTCATAGGAGGTTAGACCTGTAGCCTTGTTTTGTGGATTACAGGGGTATCCATCTCCCATCCTGGGGGGTCGCAGTAGCTGACGCTTTCCCTTTCTGCCACTTGTCTTAATCAGTGATTCATTTCTGCTGTTAACTGACCGCTTTACCTGTCATTTTAAAAGGTTTCTATTTTCAAACACGGAGCACTGCATTGGTTGTTGTTTTCCTTAAATGACAGCCCAGCTAAAATAAGACGTGAAGTGAGCCAACAGATAACCAGCCAAGGCGGGGCCCTGAACGCCAACCACTTTCTTAATTCTAAGTATTTGTTTGTTGTTAATTAGACCTGTTACTTCACTCCACGGCTTGTTGGTGCTTTCATTCTACCACAGCAGACATTTCTAAAGCTGTTGATTTTCTTTTTTTCTACGGGCACCGTCAAAATGTTTTGTGGACCTTTAGCAAATCAACATTACTGAGACCTTCGCCTTTCTTTATTTTCCGATACTGTATGACGGACAGGTTAGTTCAGGGGTCCTCGATCACAGTCCTGGGGGGCCGCAGTGGCTGCAGGTTTTTCTTCTAACCCAGTTGTTTAATTTGAAAGCAATTCTTGCCAATAATTTAATTTCATGGCTTTTTAGTGCTTTAACTCTGCTATGTCAGGTCATTCTCATATCCTAGAGTTTCTTCCCCTTTCTACGGATATCATCCAAATGATTTGAAGGCTAAAATGGAGGAGTAATTCTCAGTCCTTCACTTTTTTCTCTTCGCTTTCCTTCCTAGTATTTAATTAAACCCAATACTGCACGATAAATACACACAGGGGTGTAAATGGTAACACACTAAATGGAGAAAAGCTGGTCTCTTTGGTCATTTGCATGTTATTGCTAATTAGAAGCAATTAAAAACTGAAATACAGCTGTTTTAAGACTAAAATAAGAAATAAGGGTTCAAAATCGTAACAAGCGAGACAACTAAAGTGAAGCAGAAATGTTACTTGAGCAAAATCTTATTAAGCAGTTGCGTTGGAGCAAAACCCTGCAGCCACTGCGGCCCTCCAGGACCGTGATTGAAGACCCCTGGGTAACTTGGTCATGTCTCTCATTATTGTTTGCCTGCTAATTAAGGAAAAAAGAAACAAGTTGCCTGTGTCTTAGATAGGAAGTCAATTAAAATTAAGGCAAAAAAGTTAGTTAGCATTAGTCATTAATTAACACAACAGTTAGAATGAAAATGTGCAGCCCTTGCGACCCTCCAGGATTGGAGACGGACACCCCTACAATAATAGATAGATAGATAGTTAGATAAATAGTTAGATAGATAGATAGATAGATACTTTATTAATCCCAAGGGGAAATTCTCATTCTATTCTATTCTAATTCAGCAATGAGCATGTTTGGGAGACATATTGTAAAGCATGTCAAGTCAAGTTGGGCAGCATGCACTGGTACAGCACATTGCCGCACCCACTACACAACCAAACAACTCAGCATCCCGGTTGGCAAGCCCCCAGGCAGACATGCAGTCCAGCCCCACCCTCCGGAAATGACCCTCTACCTACCGCAGCCAGGTGTTATGTGGCCGACCCCTTGGCCTGGTCCAGCGACTCGGGTCCCCAACAATGAGGATCTTACGAGCAGGATCACCCTTGGTACCCAAGGATTTTCCAGAGAGACACAATACCAAAGGAGTCCAGTCTTCATCTCTGGTCACTGGATAGCATCGTTGTCTCGCAACCATATAGCAAGATAGGAAGCACCAGGACTCTAAAGACTTGGACCTTCGTCCTTTTGCATAGATATCGGGAGCGCCACACACCCCTTCCCAGTGACCTCATGAACCCCATGCCCTTCCAATCTGTCTACTGACTTCATAGGAAGAGTCACCAGAGACATGAATGTCACTGCCAAGGTACAGTAAGTAAACCTCTCGACAATTTCGACACTCTCTCCACAAAAGCAGACACGCTGTTTATAGCCGTGCCCAAGACGTCATTAAAAACCTGGATGTTGGTTTTTATCCAGACCCCTCACAAGCCCAGACACTCAGACCCCTCATTCAGTCTCTTGGGAGCCCCCATCAGAGCCTCCATTGACTCGGCGAAGATCACAGCATCGTCAGCAAAGTCAAAACCCGTGAATCTTTCTTCACCATCACCAACAGATGCCCCACAGCCACTGGACCCCACGACGCTGCCCAACACCCAGTCCGTAAAGCATTGAACAGGGTAGGAGCAGAACACATTTTTGACAAACTCCAGAATCAACTGGGAAAAACGCGGAGATTCTGCCTCCACTCTGCACAGCACTCACAGTACCCGTGTACAGGCCGGCCATGATATCCAGAAACCTTGAGGGGATATAATATTAATTATAATATTATTCTCCTAAAAATATTATAAGACATCTTCTAAATATGTCTATTCACCATTAGCATAGTGCCCCTTTATTAAGCACTTCTGAAACAGTCTTGTTAATGTAGAAAAATAAAGACTGCTATGAGGTCCCTTAGCTACACCCTGTAGTCGTCAGGTTTTACAGAATGAAGTTACAATTCTGCATTAGGAGGCTGTGCTGGCAGCACTTCTCTGTGTATTGAAAGAGGGGCACTTTCCAAAAGAGCCCCACTGACGAGTCCAGATTCACACGTTTATTCTGCTGCATTAGTTCCGAACGTGGCAGACGATAGGTTTTGTGGGAAACCGTTTACAGGTTTTCAAATGAGGGTTTAAAGATTAAGGAGGAGTCCAGTAATACCTTAATGGGACTGGCTTTCAGTCGAGTTTCATCGTACTATGTAAACATGAAAATAAACTTGAACCTGAATGGTTTAAGATTGGACCACAGTCATAATCCTGGTGGGGCAGTTAGTTATTCAGCGATCCATTCATGCGGGATGGTCCCGAACTGGATACAGAAAATCAGTGTGTCGACTAGGAGAATGAGCGAATCAGATCGCGAATAATTTCTAAAAGTATTTAGTTTGGCTACAAGTCGATAAAGTCCATTATCGCCGGCTGATCAAATAGCTCGGTGCAGATGTGAACGAGCACATGGCTCTCACGCATTCCACGGAAGGCTGTTGGTTTACGAGCATTTCGGGAGCAAACCAACAAAAAAAAAAATACCTGAGGCGAAAACAGGATTTCCCGATTAGACCCATCGGCCCCACTATGACACACAAGAAGCGCCGTTAAGTGGGTGGTGTCAGTGACAATGACAAGTTTTTAAAGATCCCCATGATCGCGCAATCCTCTTTGAAATAATCAACTCCGTAATAGCCGAATCTACCATAGGACCCTACCCAGGTACATAACCGAGAAGTCGATTTTGTTTCCCAGGCCGGGCAGCTGGGGTCCGGCGCGAGTCACCCAACACACCCAAGTGTAACACGCAGGCACTTTTCGGACATTCTTCACGAACTTCGCACGACCTGGAGCTAATCTAACTCGGCCCCAGGCCGCCTCTGCCTGTACGTCCCCTCAATGCACCCGCTAGCATTCTAAAGTAAATGTTCAATACATGAACATGAAATAATAAAACCATCGGAAAATAATGTTAAAAAGACAGAAAAAAGAAAGCAAAAGAGTTCACTTACCGTCGACAAATCCAAACCATCACAGCCGGAACGCAGCAGCTCGCTATTGGAGGGCGGGGCGATGACGACAACGAGAGACGCTGCCGCTAGCACCAATGAGAAAGCAGAGAATCTGGCGGTTGATCCGTCCCCTTATTTTGGTTTGAATGTCTCACACGCGCTCACGAAGGGGAGAGAGCACTGCGCAGACTCGGCGGCAACATGGCGAGCAGGAAACGTAGCCGGCTGCAGTAACTTTATGCTACAGGTTAGCGAATAGCATAACTCTTTTATTTGTGATGTAGAAAATTAGATGCAGGAGAGGGGGCGTCAGAGATTTGACTAGAGCGCGCGTGTTAAGCAGAAGTCTCAGCCTTTTACATAAAGTGGCTTTTATTTAGAAATCAAAGCTGTATGACCATATTCACAGTGAAGTGGCGCAAATAGGCCTTGGTGTGGTTATTGGACAAGTGACCACTATCCACAGCAAACCAAAGGTGTCTTTTGGCCTCCATAATAACAAAGTCCTCCCAATATCTCGTCCACGTTTTTTTAACTGTTCAGGACTAACGCTTAAATGCGATTATTGGGTAGTTTCTGATTTTTTTTCCAGACTCATAACGAATAAGGTTGGGACATTTAAGGATTTTCATTAGAACGGGCCATTCACTCCAACAATGCTTGTCAGTCCTTCACACCTAATTCCCTTTAAACAACATAATTAGAGTTTCTGAAGTCCATTGAAGTATTCCATCCGATCACCCCACTGGGTAACTTATTCGCGTGTTTATAATTCCCAACGTGAATGAAAGCTTTGTTTTGTATAATTCACCCTTCAGTTCCGTCTGTGTCCCAGTGTCCATTTTGGAGACTTTTGAAGTAACAGCTTTGCTCCGCTGTGCTAATCCTCATCCTCTTTGTAATTTTGAACACTTCTATTGTGTTTCCTCGTATTGGGATACTCCACCTCAAAGTGATGTTTTTGTATATGTTACCCTAATGAAGTTTATAGTGATGGTCAAGAAAAAAAAAAATTTTCATGCAGAATGGACAGAAAAAAAGTTGGATATCTTAGAATCCATTGGTGGCTAATGCTATAGAAATGGCAAACAATGTGAAAAACATCCATGAAATAAAAAGGAAAAATGTTACTTGTGTCACATAATCCACATGTTGGTTATCAAGTAACATGCAAATAGCTATTTCTGCTAAAATTTAGTGAAATATATATTTCTGGAATTATCCACGCATATCATAAACATTTACTTGTTGGAATTCACTGGTTGAAATGAGGACAGAGCGAATGAGGGGGAGTAGTGGGTCTTGAATTCAAAAACTGAGACCCACGAGGCTTTCATTTCCTATTTATGATGTGCACTGCTTATTTCAGAAATATATATTTCTCAATATTTTAGCAAAAAAAAAAAAAGTACTTTTTGAGCATGCGACAAGATGCCTAACCCGTGGACCATACTACACAAGTAACCTGTGAGATTTTGTTCATTTTTTTCCATGGACATTTATCACATTGTTTGCCGTTGCACCTCATTGGTCACCATTCTGTTGCAATCTTTTTTTCACTCCATTCTTAATGAAAATGCGAGATTAAATTTTTTTTTTAGACACCACTACGAAATACATAGGGTAACATATAAAGAAAGTCACTCTTGGCAGATTGTCCCTTTAACCTCTGATTGCTTAAACTAAAATCGTTCAGCTCACCTCACGGTCCTGTAGTCCGTGTAGACTTTCTTGGCTTGGCTTTTTCCAAGCTAGCTGTATCATCTTTTTCTCATAATATGCTTACCAAGAGTGGTGAAGTTGGCCAAAGAGATCATTAGAAGCACCCTTCTGTCTATACATGATGTGTACTTGTCCCACTGCCTTAGGAGAGCTACTAAGAAATTCATAGACCCCACTCACCTTGCCAGCCCATGAACGATTCAAACTTTTCCCCCCTGGCAAACACTACCACAGTATACGGTGCCAGACTGCCAGACTCGGTAGGAGTTTCTTCCCGCAGGCAATCTGACTACTCAGCTCCCACCAAACAACATGCTGACCTATTGGGGCCCTTAAATTCCTGAACACACACACAGACTGTTTGAACACAATTCCGAATCTCGGTTCTCCTAAAATGCTGTAATGTCTGTGCATTATGTTCACTTAAAACTGTTCACCAATTTGTGTATTATACATATATTCTAGTGGTGAAGTCGGCAGAAGAAATCATTAGAATCACCCTCCCGTCTCTACATGATGTGTACTTGTCACGCTGCCTTAAGAGACCTACTAAGACCCCACCCACCTTGTCAGCCCATGGACAGCTCAAACCTTTGCCCCCTGGCAAATACTACCACAGTATACCAAGACTGCCGGACTTGGTAGGAGTTTCTTCTCACAGGCAATCTGACTACTCAGCTCCCACCAGACAACATGCTGACCTATTGGGACTGTGAAAATTCCTGAACACACACACACACACAGCCTGTTAGAACACATACATTCAGAATCTCGTGTCTCCTAAAATACTTTAATGTCTGTGCATTTACAACTATTCACTAATTTGTCTATTGGATTATACTTGTATTCTGTCGGGCGGCACAGTGGCGCAGTGGTAGCGCTGCTGCCTCGCAGTTAGGAGAGCCTTAAGGGTTCACTTCCCAGGTCCTCCCTGCGTGGAGTTTGCATGTTCTCCCCGTGTCTGCGTGGGTTTCCTCACACAGTCCAAAGACATGCAGGTTAGGTGAATTGGCGATCCTAAATTGGCCCTAGTGTGTGCCTGGTGTGTGTCCTGCGGTGGGTTGGCACCCTGCCCGGGATTGGTTCCTGCCTTGTGCCCTATGTTGGCTGGGATTGGCTCCAGCAGACCCCCGTGACCCTGTGTTCGGATTCAGCGGGTTGGAAGATGGATGGATGGATGGATGTATTCTGTCTGTTTTTGTATTACATGCACGTGTTTCTATATGTGTGTTCATACATTGGGCCCGGAGAAATGCAATTTCGTTCATCTGTGCACTCCTTGTTGTATAGTTTGAATGGCAATAAAGTAAATCCAATCCAAAAAGGTACTCTTTGTTAACATCTTTTGAACTTTTGTACTTCCGCTGTGAGTTGTGCTCTGTATGGATCAGCTGCTGAAGTTGTTAGTTAACAAAACAGGTCCGAATAGCAGCCAGATTTATTTTTGGATTAGTATTTACTTTAAAAGAATATTCCACACAAAAGTAATATTTTTCATATTTTACCTACCCATTGTAGTTTATAGAGCAGAGGAATAATTATAATCTCATTTTTTCCTGTGGAATGGAGAATGATGTTAATGATATGTAATACAAGTCGATGGTGACCAATGCTGTACTGAATAATGTTGCCCCCCTGCTCACTTTGCTCGCCAACCCCTCTGTTTGGTTAATCGGATATACAATTTAAATTTTGTTTTCTTTGGAATTGTTTCAGTTTCATAATTTGCACTTTTACTTTAAAGCTTCACTAAAAACAATATTTTTTGGAGACACATTATGACAATGCAACGTATAACTGCCCGTGAGTGAATATTGTTTCTGTTTCTCTAATAAATAATCCAACTTTTTCTAAAGTTTGTCCCTGTGATTGATTGTCATAGCAAAAGCTATTCTCACAATAAACTGTAAACATTTTAAAACGAATGGCATATCAAGATCTCCTTTGGTATGTAATGTTATTTGTGGAATATATATACATTACCTTTCCTTTTGCCTGTTAAAATTTGCATCACTTCTCCGTGATCATAAATACACACCTGACCGAATTGTGTTTTCTTTGAAATTCAACTTGTCGTTGTTTTAAATGTTGCGGGACCACAGATTCTCATAGCGTATGGTCTATTATTGTGTAAATCCACGTTTTGTGCATAAGAATGATGCAAATGTGAAAAGACTCTACTCTTTGCCTTTTATTTCTGACCTTGATTTGTCCTGCTCTTTTTTCAGTTACACCTGTTTCTGATGATTAATCACCTTTTGTTTTGCGGTAATGCGATCATTTCTTTGATACTGCAGTGACTGACATGATAAAGTGTCACAAAAGTTTTACTTGAACAATCGCTGACTTTGTAACCCCAAACACAACTTTCTAGCACCCTCGCCAACCACCGCATCAATCAATACCCTGCTATCAGTCTTCTGTGCTGCACTCCGCCCTCCGTCAATCGGACCGAACAGTCGCTTAAAACCAAAAAGGCCGCAACCTGGCTGGGACGCTGCAATGCTTTCGGATTCTATTGGTTTCATAATCTCTTGTCTGCCTTTTTTTCTCTCCAACGCCTTTGGGTGTCTAAACTCCGTATTGTCCTTATACGCTTTGTATGTGTTGAGAGCACAGGATGTGTGTGCGCTACGTGCTTTTACACGACTGACTGTTTTTTGATGGATTAGCTCTTACAGTATATGATATCTGTTGTAAGTAGGGCTTGTCTTTCAAGAATCTCATGTTCCCTGGGACAATCTCTTGGCACCAAGTCTCATGTTTACGGTCCCCGCGAGACGCTCTGTGGCAAGTCTCTTTTGTCTCGCGGGTCTTTCGAGAACTTCTGAGAAATCACGTATCGTCACCTTGCATTCCAGGATTTCTTTTTCTGATAGAGAGATGTGCTGACTAGAACTGCACACGGTACTTCAGATGGGGGTCTCACTAGTGCATTAGTTACTCGGAGCATAATATCTCCTGATTTATATTTAACTATTTTTATAATATAACCTAACATTTTATTTGTCTTTTTAAATGCTTCTTCACATTATGTTGGCACAATGGTTTTATTGTCAAAGCAAACCCTTAAATGCTTTTCAGAAGTTGCTTCCTGTAGCTCAGTGTCTCCCATCTTGTATTTATAATTGATGTTCCTTTTGCCCTCGTGTAGCATTTTGCACTTTTCTACATTAAAGGGCATTTTTGCTGTCCGCTCAGTTGTCATATTTTGTTGTATGTTGCTATTGTGTATTTGTAAAACAGTGTAAGCAATCTGAGACAGTCTTCGGAGAAGAGTTATATGTAAGAATGAATTGAGTTATTGCCAGCTAGCTGTTCAGCTCATTTAAGATCGTTTGAAATCTGAGTAATCAACATAGACCTCAGCGATAGTATTAGCATTTGCAGCGCACCATGGAGTGCTTATGTCTCTGTTATATGCCACTTGGTATAGGATTCGTAAAAACTGTTAATATTTGTGATGCACTGGCTATTCATTTTATTACTACAAATGTTTGTGATGTGCCATTTTTTGGACTGATCGAGACATGGCAAGTATCTATCTATCTATCTATCTATCTATAGCAAGCAGACGGACACACAGACAGATAAATGGCCCCTTATCTTTTTACTAAGGTGGATAGAGAATTTGTTTTTATTTATGCCTGTTAATTTATGTACATTTATTGCAATTATTTTTTATTATTACCATCTTTCACTTCCTTTCCAATATTTAAATAATAACATTATTATATTAATATATATATATTAGTTTGTATTAATAATATTAATAATTCAATAATGTGCAATAACCCGATAGTGCAATAGTTATTTATTCTTTCCATATGTATATTTTCTGCAATTTTTTGCCACATTTCTGCACCATTTGTTTATTTATTTGTTGTGTTCTACATATATGGCTGCACTGGAGGGGTTTTAATCTCATTGTACATGTGTATAGAGACAATAAAAGGTATTCTATTTCTCGTGAATGTATGCTTATTAAATATTTAATCTAGAAATGATTTGGAAGCACAAAACTTACAACCATAACAGTGAAATCGTTTTAGAATTTGAATTTACGAGAGACATAAAAAAAACACTACGTTTCCCAGAATTCCTTCAGGTACATTTTACGACAGCTGCCGGAATTAGCCAATAATGGGCGGGAGCCGCACTGTCGAGCGACAGGCGTAGTTTAGAAGACGGCTGTCGTTGCTCAGGAAACGAAATGGCGCAAGAGAGTAAAGGGAAAGGAAAGGAGAGGAAGAGAGAACGGGAGGTGTATTAGGAGTGGAAATAAATTTGAAGTAAGTACGAAGCAAAGAACTTTGGGATCTGACTGTTTTAATTTTGAGCGGCGGAATGGTTAATCAAAACAAGCCCACTTTCATTCGGCTACGCAGAAGTCCGGTCCTTGCTCCCCTTGAGGATTCCGAAGCAAAACAAAGCAAAGTGAAGCTCATTATCTTGTGCTGTTATGCCACTCAGAAAGTGTACGATTCAAGCCAGAGGGACTCCCGGGAGCATCACTTGTTTTGGAGTCCGACGTATAGCCGCCCCCCGAGTGTGGCGGCTGATTGAGGCCTCTTTATTATTGTTTGCTCCGTTAAACACCCCGCCGTTTGTCTTGCCGTCGCGACAAGAAGCTTCGCATGGCGCCTGGGACCCCCGTGCGCCCCCTTCCCTCAAGGTAACGCTAGTGCGAGCAGCTCGCTACTGAAGACGAAGATACGCAGTTTCCTCAGAGAATGGAAGGTTAGCGTTTTATATGTTGTTTGAAAGGTGAAGAATACGCAGTTAGTTTATGTAATCTTTGAAGCTGTAGATGTGCAATGCCGAGTGTTCTCCAATAATGAGTTAACGAGTTTAAGTAATCGGAGGTAAGGAACAAGTAAATTTATTGACCGGTGATTAGCAAGATAAGCCTGCCGTGAAAGGGCTCTCTACAGAGTAGGAGTGAATTCCATTCACGTTTATGGTGGCCTGTGCCTTAGTACAAATTTGTGAGGCGACACCGTTTCGCCAGTGCCTTCCTATGCTCCAAGTTTCCAACTCTCGTCTCTCTCTTACAGTTCAAAGTGAGGATGAGTCGGTTGGCGACCCTAAATTGCCCCGACGTGTGTGGTGGGTACAACAGGCGATGCACCGGCCAATTTAGAAAATCTTCGTATAGCGGTAGTTACAATGGCTGGAGATTTGTTGAATGTGAAAGAGCATTAGAGTTGAAAAGTGACAGTTTTGGGTGATACTGTACGAGGTTAACGGTTTTTATTTTGTCACTGGTGAACATTTACTCTTGTTTTTATAAAGGGCCCCTTCTCTGTAGCAAACGTCAATCCAAGGCACTCTACAAAGAAAAATGCAGAGTATATCGATTTGTACACAGTGTTTTATACACTGGTGTGCTGGGCTGGGAACATCACTTCAAGTGAAGCGCATCAAAATCAACATGCTAACTTGAAAGGGCAGCATTAGGTCCTCGCGTTGTCCCCTCTGCTCGAGACTAAGATAACCTGCCCTAAAGTCCTGGGATGCACTTGTTTACTCCCCTCGGCACAGCTTCAAGTGCTGCTATGTCTGTCTTGTAGTGTGGTGACCAGAATAGCAGACAGTACTCCAGATGTGGTCTCACTAATATAGTACATTATATAGTCTGATCATAATGTCCATTGGTTTATATTCAGTAGTTTGTATAACATACCCTATCATTCTATTTGCCTTTTTGTTTGTTTCTGCACATTGCTTAGATGATGAAATTGTTGTGTCAACATAAAACCCCCAAATCCCTTTCAGTGTAGAATACACCGTTTTTTACACACATACACATCCCTGCATGTTTGAAATGCTGTTCTTTATGTTTATGCACTGACATCCAATACATATTTTACAACTCTCCGATGGCCGGTGCTGTTTTACATGCTGTGGTGTGCTGGCCTCTGAACATCACTACAAGAGAGGCCCACCGAATCAAGAAGCCAACTTGAAAGGGCAGCATTAGGTCCTTGCGTTGTCCCCTCTGCTCGAGACTAAGATAACCTGCCCTAAAGTCCTGGGATGCACTTGTTTACTCCCCTCAGCACAGCTTCAAGTGCTGCTATGTCTGTCTTGTGTGGTGACCACAATAGCACACAGTACTCCAGATGTGGTCTCACTAATAAAGTACATTATATCATAATACATATTATATGTCCATTTTGTTTACATTCAGTAGTTTGTATAACTTAACCTATCATTTTATTTGCCTTTTTGTTTTCTTCTCCACATTGCTTAGGTGATGAAATTGTTCTGTCAACATAAACCCCTAAATCCTTTTTGCTGTAGAATACACCATTTTTTATACACATACACAACCCTGCATGTAGGAAATGCTGTTCTTTATGTTTATGCACTGACATCCAATACATATTTTACGACTGTGATGGCCAGTGCTGTTTTACATGCTGTGGTGTGCCGGGCTGGGAACATCACTTCAAGAGATGCCTTCAGAATCGATAAGCAAAAATAAACAGACCAGCTTAGTTAAGGGATGCACTCTGTGGAAGAGAGAATGAAGACAAAACTGATGGCTATTATAGACAATGCTGCACATCCACACAAGAATTGAGGGCTTTCAGCCAAAGATTTATTCAGCAGAAGTGAGCTAAGAAATGCTACTGGGACTCCCTCATACCTACAGCAATACACCTTTATAATGCCTGACTGGGATGTTTTTACTTTAGCCAAGTCAGAAGTTTTCCTTTCCTTTAGGCATCCTGGTGTGTATTTGTGATGGGGGGGTGTTTGTTATCATTCTAGCTTTGTTACCCGGCTTCACCTGGAAAATTCCCTAAGACAATGAATGGCCTTTGGTTATAGTGCTGGGTTAATCGGAGGTATCAGAAGTAGTATGTGAGCACTTTTCTGTAATACAATATTTGTTGTGCTGAATCACCCCACCCCACCCGACATCCCGGGGCTAATATTAACAGTTCACTGGTGCTTCATACTCTTGAACATGCTACAGATGCCCATGAGGAAAACATTTCTGCCGTAGGTCAATTCTTGCTTTTCCTAGTGACTGACTGACCTTGGCATTTGTTGATGCAGAACACAGTTTTGGAGGAAACTATTCTTTCGAATTATATCATTGGCGGAGTGGAGGCTCTGAGGCTAGAAGGTTGCCAATTCGAATCCCATAAATGCCAAAAGGGACTCTGCTCTGCAAGACCCTTAACCTGCAATTGCTGAGCACTTTTGAGTAGTGAGAAAAGCGCTATATAAATGCAAAGAAGAATTATTATTATTATTATGTGATTAGTAAGAATAATGGGTATTTGGGGTATAATTTCATCCTGTAGCGGGTCCTGTAAAAATGATAGCTTCAGTCAGATTTGAATGTAACGCTTTGATCTGTAATCTTGTACCATCTAAAAATTTTGGAGAGTTTAGATCAAAAATGGTATACGTGGAACTGTGGTTTCCTTTAACTTATTACATATAGCATTGACGATTACTGGTTGAGTGGCCCATGGAATGAACTGAACGTTTTAAGTACTGTACTGCCAAGAACAGGTGAAAAGAAATAATACTGTGAAATATGTACAGGGTCCATCTCCTCAATGTTCTGTCCGTCAGGGACCCCTTTAGTGAGTAGTGCAAGCATTTAAACTGACCAAGGCATGTTGTACCCAGAGCTTGAAGTGGGCTGGTACGCTGCACCGGCAGTTCTGTTTCTGTTTTGCAACCAAGCTGTCACCCTGATTCTTTGACCTTTATATATACACTAGCCATGTAAGCCTGTGCTGTAAAAAGCCTGGGGTCCTAGAAACTATTGAAATCGTCAGAAAAAACACTGAAAGGTAGAGATGTCAGGTAATTGAAAGGAACTACTCTGGGCATCTCTCTCCTGGAACGTTTTGTTTTTCCAACGTGTTCGCGTTGCTGCTGTGTTAGCGGCATGAGGAAAAGTAAAAGGGATACCGCTTTGCCAATGTGCTCGCCTCGCTTCTTTATCAGCGGCTAAGCAAATTTCTGTTTCTTCAGAGGTTTCATTTTTGCCAATGTGCTGGCCTCGCTTGTGTTATTAGTGGCTAAGCGAGTTTCTGTTTTCTCGGAGGTGGAGCCCTTACCCCGACGACTCCTCTCACTTCCGGGCCGGACAGACACAAACACATCCACACACAGAAGTTTATATGTAAGAAGAGCACTTAATAATCCAGTCTGGCTTGAATTTGTGTGCATTTTACCACATTGTGTGGAGTAAGACAATAATAGTTCATTACATTGATATTGTGCTTTTCTTACTGCTCAAACCGCTTTGCAGACTCCATGCAGAGAGGGCCCTGGACATGAACCGATGTTTTCTTTACCGTGAGGCAGCAGCGCTACCACTGTGCCACCTCTGTGGGTTAATTTTGACAGAATAGGGAGTACATTGCCTTTGAGTTTCGTCTAACATTTCTTCATCCACTTCATATTTAATTTTATTGCAGGGTAGCTGCCCTTCCCCACTCCCCACCATCTCCGTTTCTCTGGACAATTACAGCCTCAGCTTGAACTGTGGTGCTGTTCTCCATGAACTGCACATCCCTTTTCTCTGTGCAATCGCAGCTGAGATGAAAAAAGGACAAGCCACTCATTACAGCTTTGTTACTCACAAACATTGAGAAATAAAAACAACACACTTCAGCTATTTTCTGTTTCCTACAATGTCACCATATATTAATCAAGTCAGTCAAAGCGGTTTTGACATTTTGGGGTATTTCGTTTTTCTATTGTAGGGTTTTTTTAAATGTTGATATTTTGAAATGTTATTTTTTATCGAATACCTACTGGCCTAGAAGTATCATCCTGCCAAATTTCAGCTTTTTAAGTAAAGAGTGTTTTTGTTGATAAGTCAGTCAGTCACAATTGCATTTTATATATATATATACTAGACATTAAGCCCGTTACAATAACGGGCGCTAGAACAGTAGTGCATAAACAGTAGTAGGAACAGTCGATATTAAATGGCAAGGGACCTTGACCTCATTCTGTTTGTTGTCTTAATTTTTTTTTTTGTCAAAAATATTTTTGCAAGAAGCCTAAAGTAAAATAATAATAAAAATAAAACAAACGTATATGACAATACAGTAGGTATATTTAATATTGCATTAGTGTAAAACTTTGTTACAATCTGTAATACACAGTATCTGAAGAAGATATTTAGGAAAAATTTTCTATTTTTTTTACCTCATGAAATGTTTCTATAAAATTTAATTATAGACATAAGTTCTTGTAAATATTCTCTCGGGAGTATGGCAACAGTTTGCCTTGTTCAGGACCATCTACAACCTTGACAACAACATCTCTTGATAATGCCACATATAACTGACCGTGACTGAATGCTGGTTCTGGCAAGTTAATGCCATCTTCTTCGAAGGTTTGCTCTTCTGAGTCTTTCTCTTTTAGCGTTTTTCTGACGCTCATTTCCTTTTCTTCAATCGATCTATTTGCTCGTATTTTTCTTTGTCTTTCAGCCTTTCTTTTGTTGATGTTTACTTGTTGAGCTGACCGTTCTTCCAGGAGATGTTGCTTATATAGGATTTGATTGTCTGTGTCTTTTGTCCTACTTGACTTGTCCTTTTTTTTTTTTTTTGGGTGGCATGTTGTTGTTAGATACGTCTGTAATATTTTCTCTTACAGTAATACTGGCTTGTATGTGGCTGTAACATGCGTCACTGTATTGTGTGCCTTTCATTTTCTCTCGCAGTAATACTGGTTTGTACTTCCGTAAAATGCCTGTAATTTTCTCTGACAGCAATACTGGCTTTGATGTCCGTAATATGACTTTAATTTTCTGTCAGAACAGTGGGCAATCAGCAGAGTGTCCCCAGCAACTGATGTAATGTGTGGCGTTTAGCTGATAATCGTGCCTGTGGCGTCTCCCCAGCAAGTACTGTGCGGTTCCCCAGGAAGTATTTTAATCTGTGCTGGCGTGCAGCTGATTATTGTATGTGTGGCGTCTCCCCAGCAACGGATTTTATGTGCGTGGTCGCAACTACCCAATCAGCACTCTCCCCAGCAATGATGTCCTTTATTTGCTTATCATTCGTGGCCGTGGCTAGGCCATTCTCTGTGTGCCCAGCTTCCAGTGTGTGTGCGTCCATGATGTTAATCACTACCTCCTGCTTGCTTCACTTGCCAACCCCGTTCGATCTCTTTTCGCTTTTACCTTTTAGTCAATATCACATAGAATTGTAATTCTGTGTTTGGAATTACATCGTGACAACGCAGCATATAACTGCCCATGAGTGAATATCCTCGAAATGTGTCTGACAATAGCATTCACACAAGCGAGAAATGATTGAACTGTGTACGTGGTTATGTGGTCAGAACTTTTCCAAATCTCTTTGCATAAGCTCTTGCCTCCCGGGCTAGAAATTTTCTCTCGTGGGATTTCACTTTCACCAAACAACAAATCTTATAATTTTTGCAGATATGCCTCTTCATTGGGGAAAAAAAACACTACTCCTAGAGATGGCAGCATGAATTAGATGATCTACAAGTCTCCGACTTAAAGTTTAAAGCCGAACAATATATTCGATCTCTTTTCGCTGTTCCGTTATTTCACCGAGTAATAATTTCCGTTTGTTTGTGCTAATGCGATCTTTACTATCAGTTTTTTGAGACTTTCAAATTTTCGTACGTCCATTATCTCTAACCTGCTCTGCATGTGCATTGCGCCAATGTTTTTGAATTCTTTAAGAGGTTCTTCTTTGTCATCTACTCTTTGTCTTTTATTTCCAGTCCCGGGCGTAGTTAAATCTTGGGACGTTAAAGTGTCCCTCTGAGAAAATCGGGTCTCCTTCCAAGATTTTTTTATTTTATAATAGAGAGAAGAGATATTTTCACAGTTGAGGAGAAACACAGCAGTGATGCTTCTTTCATGCAGTGTGGAGACTGGGGTTCAAGTCCTGGGTGCTCCCTGCGTGGAGTTTGCATGTTCTCCATGTGGATTTTCATGCATTTTTCCTCCCACAGTCCAAAGACATGCAGGTTAAGTGGGTTGGCGATGGTAAAGTGGCCCTGATGTGTGTGAGAATGTGTTCACCCTTCAATGGGCTGGCGCCCCTTTGTCCAGGGATTGTTCCTGTCTTGTGCCCGGTGCCTGCTGGGATAGGCTTCAGGGCCTTGTGAACCTGCTCTGGAAAAGTGCATTTGGGGGGAAAAAAGAGTGGATGGATTGGTGGATGATTGATTTATAATGTTAATTCTGCTCTAAGTTTCTGGTGCTTCTCTTGCCAAAGCCGAGTGCAAATAAAAGCTTATTCTTTGTTCTCTTATACAGAATGGAAGAATGAGAAGGAAGAGTAATGGTAAAAATGGTGAAGTCTCTTGTAGAACAGTATGATGGAAGGAATGGGAAAGGAAAGTCCCTTGAGCTGCAGAAGACCCTTCCGATGGCTTAACCATTCAGAGAACAATGCGCACCCCTGCTTCTGGAAATTTTCAGACTGCTTCTCTTCCTATGATCAGCCAAGCCCTTTCTCTAAAAAAACGGTAAATAAAATTGAAGCTTTTAACTTTTTAACATATTTTTTGTATTAAATTGAACTTGACATCTGTGTTTAGTCCTACTGAAGTTCATCTCTATGCTGTATCAGTTTTTTTTTAAGCACCCACCACTATTATTATTATTTTATACCCTGTTGGGGTAAATGAGTAAGAGCTAGAGAAGTAAAGTTCCTTCTGTGCAGTCCTTTCACCTTCCCCACTAACAATAAGCACACATTTTAGAAAACAATGTTTTAACTCTACAGTATGTAAACTGCAATAAAGTAATATTGCTGTAAGTAGTAGTACTGCAGACCTTTTTAACCAACTAAAATAAAAGCATCCAGTGCAGTACCAAAATACACTGATGTACCAGCATCAAAACATTCAACAGGTCATGATAGCTGCACCATTTTCAAGCCATAGCTCCGTGGTTGTATTTTAAATAGGAAAAAAAAGTATTAACTTCACTGATTTCTTAGCAGGAAAAAAATCTTAATAGTTTGTCCAAAATATGAATTAACACCTCAAAAAATGTTTGTGTATGACCTATTCCTAAAATTACACAGTAACAACTGCAAACAAGTCTGACGCCACATAAAGTGCTCAGTTTTTCCACTACTTATGATAAAACTGAATGGCGCAGTCCTACTGTACCTCCACTTAAATGTTAATTATGTCAGTAGAAAATTTACACTGCAAGGCCTTTAGACATATTTATCTGATCAGACAGATGAAGTTACTGCTTATAGCCTCATATGCATATTCTCAGCATGGTTAGAGTATGTGTATCCTGACCCGATAGTGTGACAGTGGGTAATGGAAGTAGTATTGAAATTAAAGCACTGGCTTTGGGGAAAAAAAAATAATACCACACTTCAATTTTGTTTTATTCTTGGTACTTAGCCTGTGTGTTTTGTAGTCAGAAAATATTTAATTTTAAGTTTTCATGAAGAATGAAAAACAAAAAAAAAAGTCGATATTCAAGTCAATGGTGACCATTGCTATACAACGGCAAGCAATATGAAAGACACACTTGGGGGGGGTAAAGAAAAAAAAACTTGCATTATTTGTTTTGCACGATACTCATGTCAGTTATCTAGTTGTTTATTCACAAGATGCAAAACACTTGCATTTTTACTTTCTCGTATGCATAGTATAGCAAAAGTATAGGAATTGTGAAAAAAATTCAACCTCGAGATTTTGGTGAATCTTGACGTTTTAGACCTTCCTGAATCCAAAAATACCATTTTTGAAATTAGGTCTGTCTGTGTGTAAACACGATAACTCAAACATTTTGACCTGGTCAATGAGATTTTGTACCCCTGCTTAATATCAAAAATAAGAAATCCTATCACCGGCTATCAGCTACCAGAAGTGGTACGTTAACTGAATAATTTTGTGAATTTTCAAGTAAACTATGGTTATAATTACAGATAGATGATTTAAATTTTGTATCGATATTTATAATGATAAAATCAAACATATGAAATTTGAGAAAAATTACTCAACCAGAAATAGTATTTTATTTAAAAAAGCATCCAAATTTTTTGTACACTTTTAATATGTACACATTTAATATGTACACGATATTAAAAACTGTATTCAATATAATCATATTCTTTCAATAACTATTACTAATTTTATTTTAATTTATACATCATCAGTTTAACAATAATGTGTAAACATTGAAAACTGATTCTAAATTCTGCATTCTTTCACATTTAGTGCAAAGTGAGGATGATTCTGGCAGCCGTTCACCCTAAAGAACGGCATGTAAATATAAAGATGTAATGGGAACAATAAGCCGCTACATCCCCGTCATGTTCCTGGTAATACATTTAATTTTATGACAATGTTTTATATTTTTTTCCTCCATCATTATAATTAAATGTAGCTAAATGCAGTTTTATGTATAGCAGTATATTGCAACAAATTTTATACATAAACATCTACACGTGGAGATGTATGTGTCTGTCTGTCCGTCCAGAAGTGCGAGGCTAAAGCATGAAGCTCAGAGAAAGCTACTCTGTCCCCAAAGTGAAACTG
This sequence comes from Polypterus senegalus, assembly GCF_016835505.1. Classification (NCBI taxonomy): domain Eukaryota; kingdom Metazoa; phylum Chordata; class Cladistia; order Polypteriformes; family Polypteridae; genus Polypterus; species Polypterus senegalus. The sequence continues at coordinate 159,860,943 of NC_053166.1, read as the reverse complement.
TCACCGCTAAAACACAAGCAAGGCGAGCACATTGGCAAAACGAAACCTCAGAGGAGAGAGAAGCACGCTTAGCCGCTGATAGACAATGGAAGTGAGCGCATCGGCAAAACGAAACCAACAAGGAGCCTCTGATGTACAGCCGATGCGATTGATTGAAGTGCCAGAATCCGTGGTTTCTAGGAGTCCGGGCTTACACAGCTAGTATTATATAATACTAACACTTTTTGTATGTTTTTAGGTGACTATAAGTCTTTTTACTTTGTATGTAATCTAGGTCATGCATATGTAATCATGAAAAATGAAAAAATTCCACCACCGTTTTTGACCACTGTAAGTGTGAATATATAATTTTAATATAAAGTTTGATTATAAATAGAGGTAAATGATTGTGGATCAATATTATCAATTAGTTATGTTGCGAAACAAAGAGGTATAATATTTGAATAATATTGTGCAACTGGAAGGGGTTCTGATGACCCGTTTCCTCTATTTCAGTATATGAGAAAGTCGGGGGGGGCACACTACCAAGTTTTTTATTTTTTTCCTAAAATATTGTTTCATAGATCCTTTCAGAAAAAAAAATCGGTAGTGGTCTCCCCTCAACTTTCTCGTATGCTCTGATATGGGGGATGGATATTTGAGGAGTAAACCACAACACAAGGATTCTATTTTTATATTATGTACATTCACGAACCGTCAACATCAAATCACTTCAAATTAGTAACATATTGAACAATTATTATACAAGTAAAGCTGAATAAATCGGACTCTGCAGCTGCATGAATAAAAGGTTAAGTACCACGTCCGGTTAGCGGAAATAGCTCAAAACTTGATAGAAATCCACTTTTTATACCAAATACTTGTATGCAAAATTTTGTTGACCAAAGTGAAAGCATATTCAAGTTGTTTGCATACACACACACACAGACAGACATAATTCCAAAAATGATGTTTTCAGACTTGGTGAGGCCTAAAACGTCGAATAATCAAAATCACAAGGTGGAATTTTTGTTGGATTCCATTACTATCCCTATAGTTCATATTCGAGAAAGTAAAAAAATGGGCGCACTTCCTAAACCGAACACACATTCACATAAGACTGTGCTTTTGATTTGAAGATCCGTCTCTCCCCTTCATTCATTGGTCAAGAATTATTTGTTTGTTTTTGATCCTAGTTATTCTAAAACGGGATGTTAGGTTGTCCTGAAAGTCTACTGTAGGTTGCAAGGAAAAACAATTCCTGGAGACGGCATGAATAATGAAAATGCTAGCTTTTCAGTTTTTATTGGACTCGAAATGGTGGTCCCACCCAAAGTCATTTCCATTTTTAAATTTGATGTCCAGGAATTCCCCTAGAAATGCGTTGGTCAATACAGTCTTCAAGGAGGTGACAGTCCTAAATGATTAAATAACTGTGCAGTAAATAATGTAAATTTTGACTTTTTACAGTACAAAAGCAATAGATGCAAATTTTTGAAGTGAATAATGATAAAATCATAACCACAAAAAAGGAATCTGTACAACTCTTAAATCACTTTCACCAAACAAACAATAAATTTTGTGACTCGGTTAAAAAAAATTGCAAGTTCTGGTAATATGCAGAAGGTCAGAACACCTCTTACGCCTTGCTTTGCATTATAAGTTAAATTACTAAAAGATGGCGACAGTTACAAGACTGCATTTGTTTTCGGGGCAAGGAGAATCGTTTTTAGCCTCATAGCAGTGCCAGATTTATTTCTTGAAACGTGAATGGAAGGTACTTCACATTGGAGCAAGTAAATCACTGTACATGACTAATTACAAACTGATTTTAAATTCTCCAGTCTTTTGCATTTAGTGCAAAGTGAGGACGATTTTGGCAGCCATTCACCCTAAAGAATGCCAACATTTGGACAGGAACTCTGTGTGCAAGTGAACAAACGCCATAGACATCTTGGTTTCTATGTGCCTCCTTGAAAATTTAGTTCACTCCTTTTCAAAACTGGATCGTGCGGTTCATATATACTATGTGACGTCTACTATCCACTTTGAGGGTGATGATTGACCTCCAAGGTTATTCCTGTTTTCATTTTTATTTTATTGTAAAATCAACTCTCAGTAGCAGCCAGCAGGGCAGCTGTGAGGCTCATGCATATGGATGCCATTCTCAGCCCTACCACCTTTGCCGTCACTTCCCCTAACTCTTCATATCTTAAATCATTCTTGAGGCAGAATGAAGACTTAAGTGCCAGCTTAAGTGAAAAATTAAAAAAAACATACTAAGTAATTGCAACACAAACACTGACTTAATCTGTTTTAATGCGAAAAGATGCCAAAGGAAGAGGAGAAGCAGCGGGCATCTAGGGTGGAGAAAAGAAGAGCTGCTCTGGAAGAAACAAGCTAATCAGCCTCTTAGCGAACGAATACTAAACGTACAGAGAAAGAGGAGGAAAACTATAAGTCAACTATATTCACTGCACGTTATCATGCAGTCCGCCATTACTGGTATCTAAATAATATCGTGTGGGGAAAGAAAAATCACAACTCCTGTGAAGTAGAACCTTTCAGAGAGGTCGAAGCCCACCATAGTATCGTCTTCCTGGAGGGTAATGCTTAGCCTTTGCACTTTACGGTTCCTTGGGTGAAATTTTCTAAACTGAGGTATGGTAACCAATATACCAAAAGCTTTTAGGTGTCCTGTGTTGTCGGGTATTTTATCTTTTTTTTTATTTTTATTTTAAATAGGTCTCATAAACCTCACATATTTATTCATAAAGCACCCAGTTGGAAGTTTGAAATGCACTGGGATGAGACAACTTATGAATTCTTTGGTTCAAATCCTATTCCACAGTTCTTTTTGATATTTTCTGAGTGATGAAAATCCAGTAGTAGGACGACTTTTATCACTACAGACCACCCTAGGTGAGGTAGATAAAGCTGGAAATATTAGGCAATGAGCAGAAAAGCTAAAGGTTTTGTCAACAAATTGTAATTGTAAACTCAGGGTGACTTGCTGTCAAATCAATATTTGTTTTGCTTTGGAGAATGTTGGATGCCATAAGGTTGCATGATTTCCCTTCCACGTCCTACATGGTACAGGCTTAAGGAAATGTGTCGAGTATTTATTTTAATCAAATGATGATAGAAATAGTGAATCTTATTTATGACTTCAAAGATACATTAAATGCGTTTTTGTATTTGTTTTTTTTTTTTGCTTTTCACAGACAGATTACATGGAAAACAGAAAACCAGTGCTGGAACTGAAGGATGTCCCACCCCCTCCTCACCATGCTGCCTCTAATCCCTTTCCTGCTCTTTCTATCCCTGGTCCCGCTTCCTGCTTTCAGTCAGCCCAGCAGGAATCCCCAAGAAAGCTGCTCCCGCAGCCAGATGGCCCCCAAGTAAGCGTGTGTGCTCACTGTGAGGGGAGCCTACAGGTTCAGCATGGTGGCAGCAATGCTGGCCTTTTCAACAATATTGGTGGTGGTAGTAGTACTGGTGGCGGTGGTGGTACTGGTTGTGGAGTTTCACTGCACATTAACAAACCTCTGGACACTTTAAACGGCAGTACCACTGGCACAATCACCTGTCAGGTGGGCTCTACCATTAACCCCCCTCTCCATTCTTTGAGAGACCCCTACCCTCGGATTCATGGAGCAGGCTGTGAGATGCCACACCATACTGGAGCATCATCTCAGTCTCTTGGCACCCAGCAGCATTTACCCTGCTGTGCAGGCCTCCTAAGTCAACTGCATCCCTTTTCCTCTAAATCCAGCTCCTTCGGCCAATCCAGTCTCCACTTGCCATTGTCCTCTGGAGTACTCCCTTCTCATAGTGGCCATGTGGCACACTCTGGTTGCTATTCCTGTGAAAGAGAATTTGGTCCAGGGGCTAGGTTGGAGCCGCTGTACTCCACACATGATGATCTGCCTACCACCACACTCCTTTGTGCCAATCCCTTGCACATGAATGCTGAGCACACACTCTTTCTGAAGGGCACTCACTACTGTAGAGACTGCTTGAGGAAGGTTGGTATTTTCTTCTTTCATGAGTAGTTGTGCTTTGTTTTTGCTTAGTTTTCAATATGTTGATGTTTTTTTTTCCAGGTGGCCTCATTTGGCTCATTGATCTGTTTAGTAGCAATGACTTTCCTTTCCCTCAGTTACTGTTGTATTGTCGTCGTCGTCTTCTTCTTTTGGCTGCTCCCGTTAGGGGTCGCCACAGCGGATCATCATCTTCTTCCATATCTTTCCGTCCTCTACATCTTGTTCTGTTACACCCATCACCTGCATGTCCTCTCTCAGCACATCCGTAAACCTTCTTTTAGGCCTTCCTCTTTTTCTCTTGCCTGGCAGCTCTATCATTAGCATCCTTCTCTCAATAGTAGAGTCTTGCTTATCCGACATAAACGGGCCAGCAGAACGTCGGATAAGCGAAAATTTTGGATAATGACAGGTGTTAAGAAAAAGCCTATTAAAACGTCAAACTGTGTTATAATTTTACACATTACGAACCTAATAATCATGTTTTACAACAAAACAGAATAAATTAACTGAAAAAATGAACTTCATTATAAAACTGTCTGAAGTTAAATACAATATGTACTGTACTTAAAAAGTTCAGTCCTGTGATGATTTAAAGACATTTTTGATCATAGTCTGCTTTCCTGACGAGTGCCGTTTCTTTGCTGTCAAGTCTCGCCATCTTTGCAGCATCATTATGTCGATTCCTGTAGCTTCTTCTTGTTGCTCAATGTAATTAATTGCAGTTTCTAGAGCCTTAACTCCATCACTCATATAGTCAACATCCGTACGAGCGTATACTGTTTACTACAGCATTGTGACTGCACGTGTGTGTGTTTGTGCTGTGACGTGCGAGTCCCCGTCTTGCACCCGAAAACTCAAAGCTGAGTCTCAGTACTTTTTGCAACACCAGATTTATTAAGCTTGAAACAGCAACAGCGCAGTTATTTATTTTAGAGGGATCTGCCGTTCTCCTATACACAGACACAGCAGTCGGGCAGGGTCGGGGGGAAGTAACACCGTGCCCTGCGCATTTATATCTTGCTGATATCCGTTTGTCACAAATCACTCCTGACATTTTTCTCCACCCACTCCACCCTGCCTGCACTGTGTTTTTCACTTTTCCTCCACAATCCCCATTACTCTGTACTGTTGATCCCAAGTATTTAAACTCATCCACCTTCGCCAACTCTACTCCCCTCATCCTCACCATTCCACTGATGTCGCTCTCTTTTACACACATGTATTCTGTCTTATTCCTACTGACCTTCATTCCTCTCCTCTCATATCTCCACCTCTCCCTACTATTGCTACAGATTACAGTGTCATCAGCAAACATCACAGTCCACGGGGACACCTGTCTAATCTCGTTTGTCAAGCTGTCCATCACCATTGCAAATAAGAAAGGGCTCAGAGCTGATCCCTGATGTAATTCCACCTTGAATGCATCCGTCACTCCTACCGCAGACCTAACCATAGTCACACTTACCTCGTACATATCCTGTACAACTCTTACATACTTCTCTGCCACTCCTGACTTCCTCATACAATACCACAGCTCCTCTCTCCTCACCCTGTCATATGCTTTCTCCAGGTCCACAAAGATGCAATGCAACGCCTTCTGGCCTTCTGTCAACTTCTCCATCAACATCGTCGAGCAAACATTGCATCTATGGTGCTCTTTCCTGGCATAAAACCATCCTGCTGCTCAGTAATCATCACCTCACTTCTTAACCTAGCTACCACTACTCTTTCCCATCACTTCATACTGTGGCTCATCAATTTTATCCCCCTGTGGTTACTGCAGTCCTGCACATCTCCCTTATTCTTAAGTGTCGGCACACCAGTACACTTCTTCTCCACTCCTCTCACTTTCCAAGATTCCATTAAACAATCTGGTTAAAAACTCCACTGCCATCTCTCCTAAACACCTCCATGCTTCCACAGGTATGTCATCTGGACCAATGGCTTTTCCATTCTTCATCCTCTTCATAAGCTGTCCTTACTTCCTCCGTGGTAATCCGTTGAACTTCCTTATTGACTCTCTCCACATCATCCAACCTCTTCTTTCTCTCGTTCTCTTCCTTCATAAGCCTCTCAAAGTGCTCTTTCCATCTGCTCAACACACTCTCCTCGCTTGTAAGTACGTTTCCATCGTTATCCTTTATTATCCTAACCTGCTGCACATCTTTCCCACCTTGGCCCCTCTGTCTAGCCCATCGGTCCTTTTCTCCTTCCTTAGTGTCGAACCTCTCATACAGCTCATCATACGCCTTTTCTTTAGCCTTCGCCACCTCTCTCTTCACCTTGAGCCTTATCTCTTTGTACTCTTGTCTACTTTCTGCATCTCTCTGACTATCCCACTTCTTCTTTGCCATCCTCTTCCTCTGTATACTCTACTGTACTTCCCCATTCCACCACCAGGTTTTCTTTTCCTCTTTCCTCTGTCCAGATGTCACGCCAAGCACCCTTCTTGCTGCCACCCTTACTACATCTGCTGTAGTTTTCCAACTGTCTCTGGTAATTCTTCACTGCCACTCAGTGCCTGTCTCACTTTTTCCCTCAACTCAACCTTGCAGTCTTCCTTTTTCAAATTCCACCATTTGATCCTTGGCTTTGCCCTCACTCTCTTCTTCTTCTTGATCTCCAGTGTCATCGTACAGACCACCATCCAATGCTGCTTAACTACACTTTCCCCTGTCACTACTTTGCAGTCTTCAATCTCCTTCCGATTGGCTCTTCTTATCTTGCTTAACTGGAAGAATGCTAACTCACCATTTTTAAGTCGGTGGATAACTAATGTTATATAAACTGCTCAAAAATATTAAAGGAACGCTTTTTAATCAGAGTATAGTATCAGTCAGTGAAACTTGTGGGCCATTGATCTGGTCAGTTCAGTAGCGGGGCGGCTTGTTAATCAGTTTCAGCTCCTTTTGTTGCCCCTCTAGTGCACCGTGGGACGACCCCCCAAAACAGGAATGAATGGTTTAACAGGTGGAGGGAGGCCACTGACATTTTTCCCCTCATCTGTTTTTTCACTAACTTTCCATTTGGCTATGGTCAGTATCACTTCTGGTACCATGAAGCCATACCTGGACCCTACAGAGCTGGCACAGGTAGTCCAACTTCTCCAGGATGGCACATCAATATGTGTCATTGACCGAAGGTTTTCTGTGTCTCCCAGCACAGTCTCAAGGGCATGGAGGAGATTCCAGGAGACAGACAGTTACTCTAGGAGAGGTGGACAGGGCCCCTCGTAGAAGGTCCTTAACCCATCAGCTGGACCCACCGGTATCTGCTCCTTTGGGCAATGAGGAACAGGTTGAGCACTGGCAGAGTCTACAAAATGACCTCTGGCAGGCATGCCACTGGTGTGAATGTCCGTGACCAAACAATCAGAAACAGACTTCATGAGGGTGGCATGAGGGCCTGACGTCCACTAGGTTGGCACCGTGGAGCTCAATTGGCATTTGCCATAAAATACCAGAATTGGTAGGTCCACCACTGGCCCCCTGTGCTTTTCACAGATGAGAGCAGGTTCACCCTGAGTAGAAGCCGTGGAGAATGTTATGCTGCCTATAACATCGTTCAGCATGACTGGTTTGGTGGTGGATCAGTGATTGTCTGGGGAGGAATATCCATGGAGGGACAGACCTCTACAAGCTAGACAATGGCACTTTGACTCCAATTAGGTATTGGAATGAAATCCTTGGACCCATTGTCAGACCCAATGCTGGTTCCTCCTGGTGCCCAACAATGCCCAGCCTCAAGTGGCGAGAGGATGAAGGAATTGATCCCATTGACTGCCGCCAACACCCTGCCCATACGGCACCCCAACCAACCCCCCACCACCACCACCACCACCACCAGGCTCACTTGCCTGACCTGAATCCAGTAGAACACCTCTGGGTGGAACATTGTTTGGGTCCATCCGACACCTCAGCCTGTCCAGGAGCTCAGTGATGCCCTGGTCCAGATCTGGGAGGAGATCCCTCCAGGACACCATACATCATCTCATTAGGACGTCCATTAGGAGTTGCTGCAATGACATTTTGTCAAAATGGACTCGCCTGCCTGTTGCTGCTGTATCATTTTTTTACCTTTGATTTTCGGGATGTCTGAGTTCAGCCCTCTGTCGGTTGATCATTTTCATTTCCATCCTTTCGTTTCTCACACATCACCATATCAGTCCATTTCAGTAGAGATAGCCAGCAGGATTTGTTTCCCGATTGAGATCTGATGTGTTTTCAATTTGTTCCTTAATTTTTTTTGAGCAGTATATTATGTAAAAGTGGAAAAAATCGAATTCTCACTTAGAGGATCTGTACAAAACTTTTAAAACTTGGCAGGATCTAACCGATAACATTTTAGAATCAGCATTTAAATTCAAGAAGCGGATTCTCTACGCTCTTTTTTTATATCTATGTATTTTTAGTCATTTCTTTATTTACATATTTTTACAATTATTAAAGTTTTACTCTGCTAACCAAGCACTCTGTCTCATGGGTCGGGGTCGATTTGTTTCGAACCTAGTTTTTTTAAACTTAACTTGCTTGTGTGGAATTTTATTTGATTTTAATAAAATTAACAAAATGTTTTTAAAAAAATCTATAGAAATACTCATTGAGCTAAAAGATAATTTCATATGACATGGCTAACAAGCAATTAACAAATGATTAAAAGTCTACATTGTTAAAGTGTTTTGGCACTGATAGCCACCCTACGTTGCTGCAGCTTAAATAAGTTCTTCTCTAAAATGAATGACATTTTGTTAATCTGAATAGTAACTCGGGTGAAACTGAAACGCACGAGAATCTCATGAGCAGACAGTTGAAATTCACATTACACTTGCCCAGTGCAACTTGCTATAAGAGTAGTAAACATGTAGGAGAGCAACACTGGATATAATTCAGTTTATTTTTTATATCGTGCTGTTAACTGAGTGCAGGCTCAGACCCTTTACAGTTAATGCTTTGTAGCTGTGAATATACTGTATATACATTAATAAACAGCACAACATTGATGTATATAAACACACACATTTAACTAAACAATCACACAGAAACGAATGTCAGCGATTTAACTAATCTTGACAGTATAAGGTTACCATAACATTTTAATTGAGAAATGGCCAGTTGTCATTGGAGCAGGGAAACAAGCTAACATTGCTAAAAAATAAAAAAAACAAACCTTTGTGGGGTCACGTTCAGTTATAACAGAATAACATAAGAAAAAGAAAAAAATTGACCAATGAGAGGAAACCATTCAGTCCTAAGCTGACCCAAATTGTGATCATTTAAACTATTCAGGTTCCCTTCATGGCCATTCTGTGGTGTCTTAAGTATTTATGAAAAGTTTACCAAGAAGCAGATGGAATCTTTAAGGCATCTAAATGTCTCTTAGTGTCACTTTTCATGGGCATATATGTTCTAAACTTGGCAGCATAACAATGTTACCAAGTACCACAGCAGGATATTGAAAAGAAAATCAGATTAGACGAGGGTCAGTGAAATTTGGAACAAGATGATCCGCTGTGGTGACCCCTAACAGGAGCAGCAAGAAGAAGGAGAAGGAAGAAGAAGAAACGGTTTGCAGTAATTGCCATGGTGCTGTTTTTGAGTAAGTAACTAACAAAGCTGCAGTATGGCAACCTAAATTAACAATGGTGCACTCTGAGTGTCCATCTCCTTAAGAACAAGGTGGTCCCCCATTTGCTCACAGAGATGTAAACTTGATAAGGTGTCAACCAAGACAACCGAGCTGCTCACCTATGTAGGCTTTAATATATTAGTCTCTGCTGAATAACATTTGGCATCTCATAATCGTAAATGACTGATTGAGGCTGGTGTATTAGGCTGAATTCATTAGAGCATCCATTCTGGGATTTTGTGAACAGATTAAGCTGCTGAAAAGGGATTTTTGCATACATACACTGCTGCCTTGAAGATTTGTGACTAATCAAGATCAGTAGTTTTATAGTCCAACTTTACTCAAGTCTTACCAAGAGATCCGTTGTTGCACTACAAAAAAGTTGCTTTTTATTATTTGTTTTTCCTTCCTTGGGTGGTTATATTATTACAGTTGTCATCATTAGGAAACTGTATTCATAAAAAAATGGTAATTCTTTAGTCTATAGTTGCCTCTACCTGGCAGTAAAGTGAAATGACTTACTTAACGACTTTTAGAACCTGCAAGAAACAGCAAATATTGACTCCATTTGTTTTTTTAGAACCTGCAAGAAATGGCAAATATTGACTCAGTTTGCTTTTTATTTGTGGTGTTCCAGCCTGCCAGACCACAAGTTTCGGATTCTGTGAAAGTATGGCCCAACATTCCCCCTCCATCAGCACAGTCTGCACCTATCCCCATGTGTAATGGTTGTGGAGTACCTGGAACTGCAGCAGATGGAGTGCTGCTTTTGGGATCAAGTCTTGGCAAAGAAACACAAAAATATGGTAAAGAGAAAGAATAGATTTTTTTTTTTTTTTGGCTGGGATGTTCTGATGAGTTCAGATTTTGGGTGTACTTTGTGTTTTGCTATTACTCAAATTTTGAAGGCATTTGTAGACTTTCACAACTAGGAAGACATTTTTTTTTGCTATGAAATTGTTTTGCCTTGTAAAAAGGTGTTATTAGTGAATTCACAATAATGAATATACAGAAAAGGGAACTGAGACGCACGCTGTTTTATAGGTTGAGATTTTTAATGGGGGGGGGACTATACTCTATGTGACATGTACTTTTAAATTTCAACCTTTCTACATAAGTAGGTAACAAAGGCCATTCATTAGTCAGGGGAACTGGCAGATGCCATTAGTTCTTTTATAAAGTTTGTCTCTTTAAAATGTGGAATAGGTCACAACTCCCAGTTGGGGCCATCACAAAATGTGATTGAAGTTAACAGCTTTACTAGCATGTAATGACAGGGGAACAGAATTTCATCCTGTGAATTCTTTTAATTCTATGTGTATGGAGTATTTTATCATCCCAGAGGGCAGTTTCACTCGCTTAAGAAAAGACACTGAACCTTGAGACATAATGCGAAACGGCGCAAAACGAAGTGCAAACCAGTAAACAAGTGTGGGACTCTGAACTATGTACCTAATGTATTGAGGGTACTGGCTATGATGAATATTGGCAGCATCATGGAAAAGGAATTATGCCAAGTTATGGCTGAACACAAGGAAGGAGCCCTGGAGCACTTCTCGGTGTATTGTGTTCTCCATGGGTCTTTCCCTACTGGTCTCTCTGATCATTTGAAAGGACAATCCAAAAGCCAGCAAGAGAGGTTAGTCCCACAATAAGTAGCAACAAAGGTACCTCTATGGTCCCACCGCCCACCTCATAAGTGTCATTGGACAATCAGTTCTGGTCCAGGATTAGTTGATGTGAAGATAAAATACTTTACCACAGACCAGGATAAACTGCTTGAACCCTTAAACCACCGGAACCGGCTGTAGTCGGTTTCCATTGCAATTTGGCAGCACGCCGGAGCCGAGTATATTTGGCAACATACTTTTGTTGAACGCCACAACTGGCTATAGTCGGTTCTGAGTGCAATTTGCCAGCATGCCAGAGCTGATCAGTCTGTGCCGTGAATTCCTTGAGCAGCCAGCTTGTGACCACTGGCGCCCCCTGCTGCACTGCAGCATCACTGTCCTTGGGATTCAGCCGCTGCACTAGAATAGCCTGCAAGCGTTAGCGTTGGCCTCTGTGTGCAGCCAGTTCAAGTACAGTTGGCTCGATGATTTACTGAATTTCATCAGTGGTGTCAGTTGTACCTTGTTCATATAATAATAGATTGTTACAGTAGTTTTTTTTTTAATTGTTGTTTTTATAGTTCATTGACAGTGTGTGAAATGATTAGTGTTGCAGTAATTGTGATGTTCTTTGTATGAAATAAATGCGTTCCATTAAAATTTCCCTTTTTTTGGTGAATTGTGACGTTTCCTTAAAAAGTACAGCAAAAAAGTATTAGACATCCATTTTTGTGAAGTTTTAGTTATCCAGTAGGCCTTATGATAGTAATGTTTTTTTTAAGTACAATTTTTTTTGTTTTTTTTATTTTTTTAAATAAAGTGTATCTAACAATATATTGTGAATAGATGCCTTGAGCATTGATTGAAATTCCAAGCATAGCAATTAGGATGGAGTCACATTCCAGCAAATTATAATTACTTTTTTTCTTCTTCTTCTTCTTCAGGGTCCCCAGACCTTAGTGCACAGGAGAATCTGCCTCCAATTGGCGTGTTCTGGGATATTGAAAACTGCTCCGTCCCAAGTGGCCGTTCTGCAATGGCTGTGGTGCAGCGGATTCGTGAACGATTCTTTAAAGGACACCGGGAAGCAGAATTCATTTGTGTCTGTGACATCAGCAAAGAGAACAAGGAGGTTATTCAGGAGCTTAACAACAGCCAGGTAAGCGTAGTTAGCAACTTTGTTCATACTGTCTGAATCAGATTGTGGCATTCGTACTTCGCTCACTTTTCCTTTTTCTTTTAGGTGACTGTGGCCCACATCAACGCCACTGCCAAGAATGCTGCCGATGACAAGCTGAGGCAGAGCCTGCGCCGGTTTGCGGATACACACACTGCACCAGCTACCGTGGTGCTGGTGTCTTGTGAGTAGCTGTACATACCATTTTTATAAGCAATATTTGGTTATGCTAAACTTAACAAGCAGTATGGTGTTTAGACTTCAGACCACAAGTTTGCTGGTACAGTCTCCACCATAAACTCCCTGTGTGACCTTGAGAGAATTTCTTATACAGATAGTCATCCCATTTTAAGAATGAATAAAAATGCACTTTGTGTGCCATAAGAATGGGCAGTAAAGTGGCCCCGTGGTTATTCCCTGTGCTTCACAGCTCTGAAGTCTCAAGTTTGAATCATTGCTCAGATATTTCTTGTGAAGGCTTTGCTCTTTATCCCAGTGTCTCTGTGGTTTTTGTTTAGCTCAGTTTTTTTTTCCCTCATCTAAGAGTGTGTGTCTGTGTTTTAGTGTTATTGGAGAGTGAATGCAGATCAGATTTAGTTGGTTCCTGCCTTTCACCTGATATTGGTAATGTAAGGTATGCTATACTAAACAGGCCTGGTGACACATGGACATTGGGGGGGAAAAGCTAAAAAAAAAAAGGAAAATGTAATTTTAAGTCGGTAGGTTGCTAAAGGAGCGCTGGATTTCTAAATGCCTGAAGGATATTTATTTAACTGAGATGCAAAGTGACTTACAGTACTCTTCTTTTAAAAAATAGTTTTCAATTTTCTGCACAGTGAGCGTTGTTAGGTTAATATCAAGAAAAAGCTAAACAATAAAAAGCATATGCAGGTCGCTTAATCTGTTTTATTTTATATACTTTTTTAAAAAAATGTATGTTTTACTTTTTGAAATTACACGTACATTACGTGCATTTACTTATCCAACATTTTATCCAGAATAACTTATAAAAGTGGTTAACATAATCAAGTAGACGTTTAGTTTTTTGTTTTTATTGCGTATGGCTCACCTTGTGATGCAATTGTGTATGATGACAGCTATATGAATAAATATCTCTCTATTGTATAAAAAAAATCCTGGGCCGAGCCTTTTTAGTCTGGGATGAGACGCGAGTTTTTCAGAGAGATACTTTCAAGTCCTGTGAGATGAGACTTTGTGCCAAGAGATTTTACCGGGCCCAGGGCCGGAAATAAAAGATAAAATGTAGATGACAAAGTAGAATGTCGTAAAGAGGTTCAGAAACGTTGGTGCAATACACATGCAGAGCAGGTTAGAGATGATGAAAGTACTAAAATTTGAAAGTTTCAAAAAAAGTGATAGTAATGATCGTATTAGCGCTAACAAGCGGAAATTATTACTCGGTGAAATAACGGTACAGCGAAAAGAAATCAAATATATTGTTTGGATTTAAACTTTATAAATCGGAGACTTGTAGATCATCTAATTCATGTTGCCATCAGGGAAAAGTAGTGTTTCTTCCCAATGAAGAGGCCAATCCGTGAGAATTAAAAGATTTGTTATTTGGTGAAAGTCAAATACACATACGTGAGCGGCAGAGGTGTGAAGTGGCTGGCATGTAGCGCAGGCAGGGGGGTTTGGCGAGCTAAGCCCCCTAGTCATTATAAAGGTAGTTGAGAGTGATTACTCATCTGGCCATCTTGTACTTTATAGTCTCATGTAATTCTAGCCTAGGTTTCTAAACTGGAGATCACTTTTAGGTTTTATATAATGTACAGAATGTGTAACTACTCTGAATTACTTGCTGCTTTGATTGCAGAATCAGCTAGGTTTGTTGGATATGCTTACGGTTTTAGAATGTGTCTAACTCTTTTTTAAAGCAAATGTTTCAACTACCTCCTGCTCTCCTCTCTCTACTTGTCCTTTGCCAGCTGATGTCAACTTTGCCAGTGAGCTGAGTGACCTCCGTCACAGGCATGGCTTTCAGGTGATTTTGGTGCACAAGAATCAGGCATCTGATGCACTTCTGCAACATGCAAACACCCACGTAACCTTTGAGGATTTTGTCTCTGATTTACCCCCAAGAGTTCTGGTTAAGGTGCAGGTAAGTCTGTTTAGGTTCTGGGAGATGTCTGTGAGTGCAGGTGTACATTCAGGATATTATTTAATACCGTATGAATGTTTGGAGAATTTGAATTTGGCACTGTGTCTTATATACTTTATTTTAATACTAAAGACATTTTTCACATTGTTTTGTGTTTTTACTTATTTTTTTTTGAGATTTTAAAGATGGTTTGACATATGTTGTACATATGCATAGGCCTCATTATTAAATTTATTATACAAGGCATGTAAAATGGTAAACGTAAGAGAGCACTTTCACATGCAGTTGGCTTTAAATTTCTTTCCCGGCCTTTGTAAGGTTGTGATGATACAAAAATCTGAAAGTGCTCAATATAGAAAGAACAAGAAACGGGCAGCAAATTTTTGTTTGCTTTCGCCAGCCTTGTAACACCCTGCTGTACATCTACAACCTGCCTGCTAACCGGGATGGGAAGAGTGTTAGCAACAGGCTGCGGCGTTTGTCGGATAACTGTGGTGGCAAAGTACTGAGCATCTCTTCAGGTATTGCCGTCCTCCGCTTCAGCAGTCGGGATGCAGCAGAACGAGCCTTCAAGCGGATGGAGAATGAAGATGTCTTTGGGAACAAGATCAGTGTTTCATTTATCCCCCCCGCCAAAGTGGGTCCCGAGATAGAGCCAGGTAATGGCCCAGCATCTTCTAGCTGCTCTTCTTCCTCTCAGGCTGCAGAGAAGCCAAGATCCCCAAAGCGGGTAGGCCGTACTACAAGACTGTGCCAGAACAACGGAGATCCAACTGATGAGCAGTCCTACAGTCCTCGGAAAGGTGCCAATTCTGGAAATGGCTCAGCAGGGAAGAACATTCGAGTTAAAAGCCTGCAGGTACTGGCCCTTAACACACCTCTAACCCTAATAAAAAAGAAACAAAACCAAAACAAAAAACGGTGTGCAATTTTAGCTGATGGGCAATTGTTGCGTTCCAAAAGTATGGTGCTCCTAAAAGTTTACCACACTCAGTAGATCTTAATTGCCTATGATTAGCCACCCTTTTTATAATAGTTACGCCTCAAATCTGAGTTTAGGAGTTTACGACAAGGTCGTGCTTTTGCTCGGTCCTTTATGTTCACACTTTTTTCGCCTTCTCTCCCATATGAAAATATTGTATTATAGATGCTACATCACTATTAAAATTCAGTTCAATGTTCATTACATTTATTTACTAATTAAATGAAAAGTCCCTTTTTCCCCTTGATGGGCAGTGAACCACCTTTATTTTGTGGTTGCTGACAGATATGGTGAACATCATTTCTGTATTTAAATGAAGACATCCATTTATAAGGAATTGTCGTCTGTTCTCATCTTTATTACGTCCCAGGAACTTTGCACTCTTGAATCCAAACAAAAACTGAATAAAGAGCTGGACAGGAAAACAAGAAATGAGACTCCCTCACCCCAGACAGACTTGGAACCTACCAGTAGTGTTTCTGTGGGCAGCAAATGTGCTGCAGGCATTGGGGAGCAATCTTCAAGAGCAAAGAGGTGAGTCTCTGAAAATGGAATGTGTACGATTTCTGAAGTTTGCTTTTTATGGTGCATATAAATTAAATCTTGCACTCTGGTCTTGCTTGCCGAATTGGTTTGTTTTACCAAGTGATGCTATAGCATTGTAGACTCTGTCATTATTTGTTTTTTTAGTAGACGTGACTGTTCAACACCACGTAGCATAACCGACTCCCCTGTGGAGAAAACAGACAAGACATCGATTGGTTCTGTTGGTTTTCATATCAGCACCCCTTCAGCCTTCAGTAAGCTCACCCTGCAAAGAACAACAAGCCCTCTGGTACTGTCTCAGGGCTCCTGGTCTTCCAGGTAAACCGCTCTGTTTTTATTATTAGTAGCAGCACAGAGTTCACTGTCTGCTTAATCCTGCTTTTAGTTGGTCATTGCTATCCTTCAGCATAACATTTTCCCTTATTATTTGTTGTATTCTCACTTGCCATGTTTGTTTATTTTTTCCCTTCTCATTAGAAGTGGATCTCCCTCCCTCTCTAATCGCTCTTCTCCAGCTGTCCCTACTTTGAGTAGTGCGTGTCCTGATCCTTTTTCCAGTGGAATGGACATCCATGTGACTAACCTAGACTATAGAATGTCCCGTAAGGAACTGCATCAGGTCCTACATGATGCGTTCTCCAAGTATGGTCAGGTAAGAAACTCTCCATCAAGCAAGTTGGGTACCAAGTCATTTTCAGCTGAGTTCCATTACCATTGAATCTGTACAAGCTGTATACCTTATATACTAGAGTGTTAAAAAAAAAAAAAATCGATCATAAAATCAGACCCAGACTTGTACACCCATTCAAAAATGACACTTAATTTTTTTTTTTAATACATCTTCTTGCCTCCTCCAATCTCACATCAGTTTCTGAGGCACATCGAATTTTGTTGCAGCAGCACAGTTACCAATTTCTTTCGCCATTTCCGCGACTTTAAATTTAAAACCAGCTTCATATTTTCTGATCGAATGCTCCATCATAGATAAGGGATGCTCTAACAATAAAGGTGTATGAGGGTGCGTGATACACAAAACAGTGAAAATGTCGCTTCGGAATAGTTGAAGTACTACCGTATGGTCACTTAGGCACAATGCATAGAAGTAAAAAGGCCGAGGGCTCCGTGGTTCCTCTCCCAGGTGGGCATTAGCATATTATAATCTCTTGGACCAATTTTCCGCATTCAAGTTATACGACCGACATTATAAAATACCAAAAATTATAGAGTAAAATCAAGCCCTGACTTATCCGTGGGAGAACGTGGGTATATACGGTAAATACTCAAGTTTGGCTTAGCTAATGATGGGTGATTGAAAATAAAATATAAGCTTAAAATAAATTGAATATCTGAATTTGTGGTTTTGTTTGTCTTTAAATGTTAAGATATTGCAGAAATTACTGGTTAAGGTAGTAATACAATTAATATATATATATATATATATATATATATATATATATATATATATATATATATATATATATATATATATATATATTTTTTATTTCACAATAGTTAATCAGCAATTATGTCTGGAATTCATTGGTGCCCGTTATTATTTAAATTCAAGAGTGACAGTGAAGGTCTACAGGACGGTAGTGAGACCAGCTTTGTTATATGGGTTGGAGACGGTGGCACTGACCAGAAAGCAGGAGACAGAGCTAACGATGCTTAGATTTGCATTGGGTGTGACAAGGAGGGACAGGAAATGAGGACATTGGAGGGTCAGCTCAAGTTGGGAGACCAAGTCAGAGAGACGAGATTGTGTTGGTTTGGACATGTGCAGAGGAGACATGCAGGGTATGTTGGGAGAAGGATGTTAAGGACAGATCTGCCAGGCAAGAGGAAAAGAGGAAGGCCAAAGAGTAGGGTTATGGATGTGGTGAGAGAGGACATGCAGCTGATGGGTGTAACAGAACAAGATGACAAGGACAGGAAGAGATGGAAGAAGATGATCTGCTGTGGTGACCTCTAACAGGAGCAGCCGAACAAAGAAGATTCTCCTCCACTACTTACAGTTCCACTGAAATTTTGAATATTCAGCACTTTGCTTCACAATCTGTCTTTAAATACTTGGGGGTCTGACAGCATACACACATTTTGCATAGACTGCTTTTGTAAAGTCAGTTATTTAGGTACAATTTATTATTGAATGGTTTACAAAAATAAAGTGTTTATTTGCTATATAGAGACTTAATAACATTTTACTTTTGACGTGGCATAAACTATTTAAGAGGGGTGGCAGGTAACGGAGAATCCATAGCTCCTGGAGTTCAAATCTGGCTACTCAGTATATCTGAGGTTTTCATAGTGTTTCCATGTCAAGACACTTGGTAGTATTGGATTAGTAGTCATTTTTTTGTTTTTGAAATCTATTAACTAACTTTCAGACCTCAGTACTGATATTAAAATGGATCTGAAGCAAATTATGGATAACTTCAAAACCACACCCGTCTTACTCCAGTCTCCCTCTTGTGCTGCACAAGTGTGTGACTCCCGTTAAGTCCAAATCTTGTCAAAGTAAGGGGGGGCTTCCTATGAAGTGTTGATCACATCAAAGCCTGTGGTATCGTTTCATGAGGTAAACAAAATGGACATTTTTTTCAATGTTGAGGGGATGGGATTTCAGGTGGGGTTTTTTTTGTTGGTACTTTTTCAGTACTGATAAACCACACAGCTCTATAGCTGAGTGTGCAAGTTCATTGGCCACTTCTGACAATGTTGTTTGGGTTCCGTTTGTAGCACTTGGCTGCATCGTTTGCAGTTTAGCAGCTGTAGACTAAAATGAGTCACTTTAAATACAAAAGAGTCACTCTTTTATCCATGATTCCTGCTTGCTGATAATGTGTAATTACATATCTTAGTACAGTGTCTGTTCTTTATCATTTTATAAAATTCAATGCATCATTACCTCCTTTAATTGATCATTCAGACTAGATGGTGAGGGATTAAGACACTTAACGTACTAATGCCTTTTCGTGCAACTACATACGCTCACCTGCCACCTTATCAGGTACACTTTGATGTACCGGGTTGGACTCCCTTTGGCCTTTAGAAGTGCCGTAATTCATCGTGGCATAAATTCAACAAGACGCTAGAAACATTCCTCAAGGTCTATATTGACATAGCATCACGCAGTTGCTGCAGGTTTGTTGGATATACATCCATGATGCGAATCTCCCATTCCACCCCGTCCTAAAGGTGCTGTATAGGTTTGAGATCTGGTGACTGTGGAGGCCATTTAAGCACAGTGAATTCCTTGCCATGTTCACGAAAACTTTGAGATGATTTGAGCTTTGTGGTGGTGTTGAGGCCAAAGTCTGACCCTACCATCCAAGTGTCCCAGCAGAGATTGAGACTTGTCAGACCAGGAAACATTTTCCCAATCTTATATTGGCCTATTTTGATGAGCCTGTGCAAATTGTAGCCTTAGTTGCCTGTTCTTGGCTGACAGGAGTGGCACCTGGTGTGATCTCCTGCTGCTGTAGTCAGTCTGCTTTAAGGTTTGATGTGTTCAGAGATATTCTTCTGCATACCTCAATTGTAACAAGTGGTTATTAGTTACTGTTGCCTTTCTTATCATCTCAAACCGGTCTGGCCATTCCCTTCTGAGCTATGGCATCAACAAGGCATTTTCTTCCAGACAACTACCACTCACTGGATATTTTGCCTTTTTCAGACCATTCTCTGGAAACCCTAGAGATGGGTGTGCGTGAAAATCCTAGTAGATGAGTAGTATTTGAAATACTCAGACCAGCCCATCTGGCACCAACAACCGTGTCACATTCAAAGTCACTTCAATGACCTTTCTTTCCCATTCTGATGCTCGGTTTGAACTTCAGTATGTCTCTAAATTGGCCCTAGTGTGTGCTGGGTGTGTTTGTGTGTGTCCTGTGGTGGGTTGGCACCCTGCCCGGGATTGGTTCCTGCCTTTTGCCCTGTGTTGGCTGGGATTGGCTCCAGCAGACCCCCCGTGACCCTGTGTTCGGATTCAGCGGGTTGGAAAATGGATGGATGGATGGATAGGTCGTCATGTCGATGTCCACATTATAAAATGTATTGAGTTGCTGCCATGTGATTGGCTGATTTAGTTGTTTGCGTTAATGAAGTGGCCAGTGAGTGCATGTAAAGAATAGTTTAAAATGAGTATTTCATTGGACAGAATGTGATTTAAAATGTTTTAATGAGAGAATTTGGTTGAAATATAGGTGGTGAGTTTGGAACTGAGCCCTCACACTGACTACCAGCTCCGTGCAAGTGTGCAGATGGGAACTCTTCAGGAAGCGATCAGCGCTGTCAGCGGGTTACATCGCTACAAAATGGGAAGCAGACGCATCCAAGTGTCTCTTGTCACAGGCACTAATAAATCTCTCTCCCTCCTCAGGTAACATTGTATTTTTAGCAATAAAGTGCATACGCTCTAGAAATTTAAAAATTCCAACATCTTAACCTTCACCTCCTCTCTGCTTCCAGCTCTGAAACCGTCAGCATTCTGCAAGATGCCCCAGCTTGCTGTCTGCCTCTTTTCAAGTTCACTGAGATTTATGAGAAAAAGTAAGGGTACAGAAAGCAAGAGTAATGACAAGCTAGGAAAATTGATTGTGTTCGTAATGAAAAAAGTGTTTAAAAGAATCCTGACCTGCAGTTTTTGTTTTTTATGTTGCAATTTAAAGAAATATGTTGGAGTTCAAAAGCTTTATGATTTAATGATTTCAAAATGTAAAAGATGTCTCCTGCTAATGCACTTAAGCTGCAGCATTGTGGTCTCTTAGCCATAAGAGACATAGCGGTCTTTGTGGCTTTACATTGATGGATTAAAGGCCAGAAGTCCACATGACCGGCATTATCAAGTTCTTCCATGTGAACCCTGAATACAATGAGGACTGATTGAGGTCACTGATGTTAGGTAGAATACTTAGAAGGGGCTGGGTGGTCTCAGAACCCCTACAGATTTTTTTTTTTCTGCAGCCGTCTGGAGTTTTGTTTTTTCTGTCCTCCCTGGCCATCGGACCTTATTTTTATCTTATGTTAATTAGTGTTCCCTAATTCTATTTTCTTATTTATTTTGTCTTTTTTCTCTTTCTTCATCATGTAAAGCACTTTGAGCTCATCATTTGTATGAAAATGTGCTGTAGAAATAAATGTTGAGATTTTCCACATAAATTGATTATTGCAGATGCTAGATAGTAACAATATGATTCTGCGTTACACTGTTTAGGAATGATGGTTTAGACTACTATGACCAGTGGGTGATAGAAGTCTTGTTTTTTTATTTGTTTATTTATGTATGTATATGGTTTTTTTTTTTTTTTTATTTGCTTAAGATTTGGACGCAAATTGGCAATCTCTGACCTGTACAAGCTGACTGATGTTGTGGCTGTGAGAGACCAGGGAAATACCAGGTTGATCTGTCTACTGCCCAGCAGTCAGGCAAGGCAGAGTCCCCTTGGTTCCTCACTGTCGCATGATGGATCATCTGCCAACTGCAGCCCTGTGGTTTTTGAGGAGCTTGAATATCATGAGCCAATCTGCAAGCAGCACAGTACTATGCAGAATTTCAGGTACAGGGGAATTTGGAAAAGGGCGTTTATATAAGAAAAACATGCACACAGACATGCAAGGTTATATTCAAGCATTTAATTTTTACATATTTCATTGTTGTTTGTGGTTCTACAGCTTCAGCTGTTTACTGATGCTATGATTAAGTAAATGACAATAAATGAAAACGAATGACTCCCAAATGGGGGAGAGTGCAGAGAACCAATGCCTTGATATTACTGACATTAAGTATTGTCAGGTGTCTTGTCAATATGCTTTAAAAACACTCCACAGAACTAGTGATCACAAAGCTTCATTATGTAAAGCAGTGAACAGAGTGTTACTGCTTTTTCAGACTCTTTCAGAGTGTTTTAATGACTAATGTTTAAGAAGAAGATGATGATGAGCAGATAGCTTAAAATAAATGACACATTTTGTATTAGTGTACCTTGCACGGAGTGAAATAATTTCATCTTCATACACTACAGCTTTAACTGTGGTTAGAATGGATATGCTACACATTTCTGCATCTTATTTGGTGAGAGAGTATAATGTGTAGTTAATAAAATGTGCATTTTGTTTGTAAAGGCAAGCTTTTGTATCAAGTAGTGGTCCTTGTTTCTTGGGACTGAGCCGTGTCCATTTTGTAATAATTAAAAATCTGGTTTTCAGTGAAGAGTTGTGTCAATTCTGTCAATAAAGATGTAAGACGAGGTTCCCCTGGAAGCCAATTGGATTGTCACTTTTTCTGATAAAGCAGCACATAGGGACTTCTTTATCTCTTACTCCTCTTAGTTGCCTGGAAAAGAATTTCAGTGGCAGGTGTGCAATAAATTTTAAAATATCATACTTGGTAGGTGCTACTGCTTTTTTTAAGTCCTGTGTAGATCAACTAAAACATTTAGCCAAAATTATAGTGTGATGGGAACTAAAAATGTGGATTATGTTGATTATAAAAAAATGCGACAGGTATTAAAGAAAATTCCATATTTGGAATCTTGAAATGATTTCAAGTGTTTCAACCAAACACTTCATCAGTGTTATGATGTGGTTGTGCTGAAGCCAAGCTCTCTGACAGTAGTAAAATTCTAGCAAGTTCTGAGCAAACTAAAGTATATTGTTTCTTTCAATTCTTTGAACTCAAGCCTGGAAAATTCAAATAGTGGAAGTGGAAAGAAAAACTTTGGCTTTGAAGTGAAGCCTCTTTTCTTTCTCCTGCTTAATAGTTCATGTTCACTTAATCTGTCTCATTCAGTTTTTACTTGGAATTGATGTTGGACAAGTAATGAATGGCAGGTAAATTCTAATGCTGTCATTGGGCTGATATCCATTGCTAGAGGCATCACCAGCAGATATTTGTTGCTCAAGTGGGGTGTTTGACTAAAATTACATTTAAAATCACAAGATTTCACAATTAAGCATATTCCATAAATACTTTGCTTCATTGTGGTAGAAATATAAGGATGTTTAATAAATTATTAGTTGAAGCGGTTTGAAACGGCAGCCATCAATTAAAGATTTTTGTGAAATTGAATGAAGATTATGGAAGTAAACCAAAGATGCCTAATGAACATTTTGTTTTCAGTATTTAATTATTGATTACCACATACAAGTTAAGAAATGTACTGTAATTCTGTATGTGACAGATCCTAAAGGCCTAATAAGGAACATACCGTATATACGCATGTTTAAGTCGGGGCTTGATTTTACGGTATAATTTCAGGTATTTTATAATGCTGGTCGTATAAGTCAAATGTGGAAAACTCACACTATTGGTCCAAGAGATTATGATATGCTAACGCACACCTGAGAGAGTAACCAAAGAGCACACTGCCTTTTTGTCTATATATTGTGCTTATGTGACCACACGGTAATACTCCCAACTATTCCAAAGCGACGTCTGCACTGTTTTGTGTTTTTTGTATCTCACACCCTCATACACCTTTATCGTAAGAGCATCCCTTATCTACGATTAGAAGAAAATATGAAGCTGGTTTTAAATTAAAAGTCGTTGAAGTGGCGAAAGTAATTGGTAACTGCGCTGTGCAGTAAAATTCAATGCGTCTGAGAAACTGATGTAAGATTTGAGGGAGCAAGAAGATGTAAAAAATTAAGTGACGTATTTTTGAACGGGCGTATAAGTCGGGGTCTTATTTTATGATCCGACTTATACGCAAATATCTACGGTAATCGCACAATATCCTTAGCACAAAATAGCTGTTGTGATTCTTGGTGGTGGAAGAGTTAGCAAAGCTTATAATTTCCACATAATGTGTGGTATATTTTTTAGTATTAAAGTACACATTACTGCTTGGTATCGGTCTAACCTAACTGTTTTTTCCTCAGTGAAAGCGACTTTGATCCTGACTCCTATAAAATCCCCTTTGTGGTTCTTTCCTTGAAAAGTTTTGCTGCACAAGTACATAGCCTTCTGCAAAGCCATGAGGGGACTCTCCCATTGTTGAGGTGAGTTTTACCAGTTGGTGATCGCCTCAGCTTATTTTCAGAAATTTTAATTGGCTGCGTACAGGGAAGATATGTGAAAGAGCTCCGGGTGCTTTAAAGGCCATTGACTTTGGGAGGAGGAGGAGGGCTAAAAGACATAAGGGTAGCGAGAAATGCTCTTTATTTTGACGGCTTCTGTTACTGCAAACTCCACCCCATTTTCACATTTTGATCAAAGCACCCCTTCCTCTGCTTGAACTTTAACAGTACAACACAGAAAAATTATTTCAATTTTACAACAGTTTTCTGACAGTTTTAAAAGAATTACTGTTTTTAATTTGCAAATGCAAGTGATGGAAATAATTTATTGCCAGATTTTCATGTATCTCTGAAATTTTTAGCTTTTTAGTAAATACCATGTGGTGCTTATATTAGTATCTGATAATTAATTTGAGACAATATTAGAGTGAGTTGAAATTTTGGTTATGTGTAGAGTTGGTGGTGTCTGAAGAGCACTAACACTACTTAAAGGATTCGAACTAGTGAAAATCATCCAGTTAGACGATGATTTGTTAATGTTAAATTGACTTTTCTTTCTTTTGGGATTTGTATAATATGGAGTGTGCCACTCACTATGAATATCTGTCTATTCTTTTTAATAATAGACTAGGGGGCTCCACCCCCTGCTTGCTTCTCTTGCCCACCCCCGGGTTCGGTTAACCAGATATACAATTTAAAGAGATTGTTATTTTCATTCATTTTTTTATTTCATGATATTTGTCAGTAATAAAGCTGTAGTGAATGGGTTATTCCCCATCCCCTTTTTTGTGTAAATATGTATTATCTAACTGCCTTACCTTAACCTTTGTTGTTTCTATTTGTCTGTTTTATTTCATTCTGTCTGTTATTAGATGCAACTGAGAAGGCAAATTTCATGTTTTCTTGTGTAAACTTGACTAAATAAAGAAACCTTAATCACTGCTTCTTGACAGTTCTTTAGGACTATGAGAAAATGATTCATATTCCTGTGCTAAGAGAAATGTCCTAATGTAAAACAAAACCAATTTGTGACAGTTTATTGGACAGAGTTTGAGGTAAAGGTAGACTACAGTTCTTAACATTGTCCTTAAATGTTTGCAGTTTCCCAGATTGCTATGCTTCAGAGTTTAGTTCTCTAAGTCTTGTGGAGGAGGGAGAAGGAGTGTCTTTGGAGCACCTAATTACCTGCATTCCAGGAATCAATATTGTCACTGCTCAGAATGGCATCAAAGTAGTCAAGTGGATACATAACAAACCTCCCCCACCAAATTCTGGTAAGGCAAAGCCTGTAGTGAAATGTGAATTGGATTTTATTAAAGACACACCTTAAGTAGACGATTTGAGTGCTTTTACCATGCTTGCCTTCAACACGAGGATAAATCTTTCTTTCCTCCTTCAGATGCTTGGATTCACCGCTGCAAAAGCCCCATTGGCAACCCACAATTGATTCAGTTTAGCAGGGAAGTTATTGACATGATGAAAAACCAGCCTAGCTGTGTTATACCCATCAGCAAGTTTATTCCCTTGTACCACTACCACTTTGCCAAGCAGTGCCGAGTTTCTGACTACGGCTACTCAAAGCTGCTGGAGCTCCTTGAAGCTGTTCCCCATGTCTTACAGGTTTGTATTTGTCTGATCTCGTATGTAATGAACTCTGTGATTCATGGATAGGAAACAATGCTTGGATTGTCATGGATGGTACACATTGCTGCTCACAGCACCCTTAATTCTCATTGTTTGTTTCTGACAACAGATCCTTGGGATGGGCTCCAAGCTCATGCTGACTCTAACACACCGTGCCCAAGTGAAGAGGTTTACACAAGATCTACTAAAGCTGCTCAAGTCACAGGCCAGCAAGCATGTTGTGATTCGAGATTTTGTACAAGCGTATCACTGGTGAGCATCTCTCTGTGTTGTGTACACATGTTAGTGCACTGCATTTCTTCAGGATGAATCCCTGATTATTGAGAGACGCAGACAGTTTTAGGCAGTTGGCCTGCACTGCCCGACATTTCATTATGATCTCCCGACAATGTGAACCTCAATTCTCTAGTTGAATTATGCTATCAATAAGTATGTAGAATTATAATTGATGATTTGGAGCTCTAGTCTGATGATTACTTCTCCCAGAATGTTACCATTGAATTGGGCTTTGCTGTTCTATTCAGCTGTATGTTTGCAATTAATTTGTAAATACACCAATTTTTTGAAAATGCCTAACTTTGTGTTTCTTGCTGCATGTACATATGCAGCAAATGTCCATTATTGGTGGTTTCCAGCATGCTTGGTAGTTTATATTGCTCTTTTTAATTTGGCTGACTTTCAAAACTTTGGCAGGTGCTTCTCCAAAGACTGGAATGTGATCAATTATGGAGTGTGTGAACTGATGGATTTGCTAACAGAAATTCCAGATACCACAGTGTGTGTGTCACACCAGGATGGTGATGTGGTAATATCGATGCCCAAGAGAGGTAAGGAAATCAGTTTGCTTTTTTATTAATTTTTTTTTTTTTTAAGGTGTGGGCTTTCTTAAAGACATATTTGTTAGTTTATAAACACAGTGTGGTACAGGACATAAATATAGCCTCACATACTCTCTTTAGAGCGCACCCAGGATGAGTTGGAGAGGACAAAACATTTTGCCAAAGAGGTGGTCGATCTTTTGAGACACCAGCCACACTTTCGCATGTCCTTCAGCAAGTTCATTCCCTCCTACCACCATCACTTTGGACGCCAGTGTAAACTGACCTATTATGGGTTCAATAAGCTTCTGGAACTTTTTGAGGCAATACCAGATGTGCTGCAGGTACTCTTGGAATCTTTTTTTTGTTGGTTTGTTTACATTTCATTTACGTATGTGTGTGTGTGTGTGTGTGTGTGTGTGTGTATATGTATGCAGACAATCCTCACTTACTGACAGAGTTCCATTCCTATGACTAGGTTATTGAGCAAATTGCTTGGTAAGTGAGGAGCCGCTAACTTACGGCTATTTCAAGCATACTGTATGGTAGCCATCTTTCTCGATGATGTCATCAAATTGGTCAAGAAATTTTTCCACTGCCTCTACGTCTGTGCTTGCTGCCTCACCGCTGATACTCTGATTGTGCAGGTAGAATCTCCGACAAAACAGTTGAAATGGCTTGCCATAAATGTTTCCGTTAATTCTTTGCCTTCATGTGCCTTCAAAGTCTCATAGATTCTGCGTGCCGTGACATACCACGGGGGCAAGACCAACAAAGGGTAATACGAGATAAGATGCTTGATGCTCCTCAGCCGTTTCCATAACCAACATTTGCGTGCAGCATACAATACCGACTGCTTGTATGTCCGCACAATCATTAAACAAGTAGGTCATCAGGTGAGGAGTGTCTGTATCTGTGTGTGTTTATGTGAATATATAATTGTGTGTGTGTATATATATGTGTGTGTGTGTGTGTATATGTATATGTATATATATATATATATATATATATATATATATATATATATATATATATAAAAAAGTGTGTGTGTGTATTCTTTTTTGATGAAGGTGAGAGAAGCTTGTGTACCTCTGATTTTATTTCTGCATTGCTTCAGTATTCACCTTTCATCCACTGCTAGGATAATTAAGTTTATCAAACAAATATTATCAGTTGTAACTTATTTTTTTTGAGCTACACTTCGACATAAAGTCTAATCTTGCTAAGCTTGGCTTATATTGTTTTGTGTGTGTGGTTTATTTTCTTCTTCTTTTCAAGGTGGTATTAATTTCATTATATATTTGGAGTAATGGATGCTCCTTAAAGTTACCCCAATCAGTGTTTGAAGGTGAATCTTACAAAAAGAAGAACTCGTAGCATTTTGATCTATCCATTTTTAAAAGAATGAAAAAAAAACTTCTTTGTACATATGGAAAAGCAACTTGTGTGGACTGGTCGACTGATACAGTGCATAAAGCCAAAAAATTACTTCTCTACCTAAGTCTTATGAGACATTTGTCCATTAACATAGAATAACTGCTGTCTTTTTTGTTACTTAAATATACACATTTTATAGTTGTATGAATGATAGGAAATTGTTCACCTTTTTCACTTTGCCCATGCCTTATATGTCACCATAATTTACAACACAAACAAATACAGAACACAAAAATATGACACCGTAATCATAAAGAACATCTTCAAGAAATAAGTGTATGGCACTCATGCAATAATTAATGATTTGTTGATGCTGGATAATGATGATGATGATAAGCAACACTTTTTTTATTTAATGTGTTACTAGATACTGATATACATATTTCACTGGTGAACGTGGGCTTGCTTGAATCATGTAGTACCTCCAAGCAGCTTAGAGATAAAACAGCATGAAGATTGACTGCTTTAGACCACTTGCTAGAAAAAGAATATGGAATGTGACTGGAAGTACATGCATGTGATGCACTACAAGAAAAGAAGGAATGCCTTTTTTAGGTTTAGTGACTGAACTCCTCATACCTGCAAAAGCCTTGTGCAAGAATAGCTTGGGATAAGCAGAGGTGTAGTTGTAATAGGTAGTGGTCAGTACAGAGATGAGAGAAAGCAAAATCAGTCAAGGTTCTTGAACTATAATAAATGTGAGAAGCTGTACCATTAGCAAATAAATTGAGCTAAAGGAACAAGGAAACTGAGTCACTAAGATAAAGCATGGAGTCAAAATGTATAGAATAAAACAAAGCAAGCAATTGCTAGCTACTGGCATTTTTGGACTCTTGTATAGTTTCTCAGGTGGTGGCTTGTATTTGCTTTAAAAAGTCTGTGTTAATTGTATAAAGCAAGTGAACCTCTCATATTATTACCAAGTAACTGGAGAAAGGCTCCTTGGCCAAAGCTCTGTACTGGCAAGTGGCATTGTAACTTCCCTGTTCAAATGTGTCATGTATTTGTTGCTGGCGATCAGGTTTTAGAATGTGGAGAAGAGAAGATTCTTGCCCTGACTGAGGTGGAAAAGGTGAAAGCTTTAGCTGCCCAGCTCGTAAAGCTGCTTCGCTCACAGAAGGACAACAGTTTGCCTATAACAGACTTGATGACTGAGTACTGCAAGACCTTTGGCTACGGACTGAGGCTTCAGGATTTTGATGTTAGCTCAGTATCAGTCCTACTGCAGAAGCTGTGTCATGTAGTCAAGGTGGGTATCTAAAGCCACCAACAGGCTATAAACTAAGTGAAGCAGGACTTTCAGCATATTTGAATATACAAATCATCTGTCCATTTGGTGTCATTATATTTGGGTTATACTTTTTTTTTTTTTTTAACTTGGGCAAAATAAACTATAAAATTGCAACTAGATATTAAAGAATTTAACACCCATTTTTTAAGTGGCTAGTATGTGTTCCCTTGATCAAGTCATAGTTAATGTACAGTGAATTTGCATAGGCCCGTTCTTTTATCATTTATACTTTTCTCTCTTAAGGTGGTGGACACCCTGGTTGGCAGAGAGGTCCAGTTAATAAACAGAAAGTCTCTACGCTCTTTGACTACCCAGCTGCTGGTTCTCCTCATGTCCCACACTAGCCCCTCATGTTCCCTGAGCCTGAACCAGCTGATTGCACAATATGAGTTCACCTATGGAAGTCCCCTCAACCCATGCGAGTATGGCTTTGTTTCTCTGGGGGAGCTTCTAAAAAGCTTGCCCAATCTAGTAGAGGTAAGAGTCCTAAGGAGTGACAGTGTGTCTCTTTGAATGTTAAGCAGCCATTCTGTAGCTTGGGCTGCTCTGTCACCCTTTGTATTTGTGGTCGGTCTTTGTGAATGGGAGGGGGAAAAAAGGACTCTACATCTGTAAATTGTCCAGAGAGTAGTTTCCTTCTTTTTTCGGCATTAGAAGTTAATATTTTTCTGAACTAAAAATGAATAGACTCTTATATTCATATTAGAAAAGCATGAAACATATTAGCACAGTATGGTACATGCATTCATTTTTGTTCATTATTTCTAAATTTTGTTGCTGTCATTGTTTATCTGAACGGGTCACAATGATAAAGCACATATTTTAATAAGGCTTGATCTTATGATATACACACATACTTCAGATATGATATCAGTTTGAAAAGCATTCTGTTTAGGGTTAGTGTGGATTTTTTTTTGGATACCATGTTTTTAGTATTTTATCCCATTCCTATTCTTGTACTCATTTTTCATGTATAGTTTACCTACATATGATCCTGTAACCACAAAAGTGGGTTTAAAAAAGTAAATTCATGGATAGTTGTTGTTTTCAATCTTATGTAGAAATTTACTTCTGAGGGGAGAAGCATAAGATCATGCCTATGGGCCAAGTCTGCTTCAGTAAAAAAACAAATTTGTTGAATATGAGGCATTACTAATATGTACATTAGACTGTTCACATTTGAACTGCTTAATTATACTCACTTAGTGCTGCACATTTAAGTATTTTTAAATATAATACGCTACCATTTGTCTGTACAGGATTTTAAATCACCTGTAGCTCACACATCGTTTCACCTATTGACCATATATATGGCCATCTTTATTTGGTACAGATATACTACGTGATGCCTACTATCCGCTTTCGGGGCGACGATTGACCTCCAAGGTTATTCCTGATTTTATTTTATTGTAGAATCAACTCTCGGCAGTGGCCAGCAGGGCGGTCATGTGGCACATGTATACGGGCGCCATTCTCATCCCTACCACCTTTGTCATCACTTCCCCCCCTATTTCTTCATATCTTAAATCATTCTTGAGTCAGATTGCACACTCAAGTTCCAGCTTAAGTGAAAAATTAAGGAAAACGTACTAAGTAATTGCAACACAAACACTCAATGAGTTTTAACTCAAAAAGATGCCCGACAAAAAAGATAAGAAGCGGGCCGCTAGGGTGGAGAAAAGAAGAGCTGCTCAGGAAGCAGCAAGCACATCAACCTCTGAGCAAACAAAAGATAAACATACAGAAAAAGAGGAGGAAAACTAGGAATGCTCAGGTCAAGTGGATTCACTGCACGTTATCG
Organism: Polypterus senegalus; assembly: GCF_016835505.1. Lineage (NCBI taxonomy): Eukaryota > Metazoa > Chordata > Cladistia > Polypteriformes > Polypteridae > Polypterus > Polypterus senegalus. The sequence continues at coordinate 159,829,846 of NC_053166.1, read as the reverse complement.
TGCAGCGTGCTGTTACTGGTTTGAGTATAATGTGTGTTGAGAAATTGACATTAGTAGAACCCTTTTTGTAATTTCCCCCAGAAGAAAATTAATATCTTTTTATTACACTCTGGTACATTTTAGCTCATCAGCTGATATGTTATGCTGACTGATTTGTCAGCATTGAATATAAACAGTGTAATAAAAAGAGTTTAATTAAGAAAGCCATTAGGATTTATATGCCTCTGTACCATAGCTGTTAAAGGAGGTTGTTACTGAGTGTGGACTATCTACTGTAAGTTGTAAAACATTTTTTACATGTTCAGACATACGTGGCAGATGTTGGCAGCATTCTGATCTATTAAAGCAATGGAGTCAGGTGTCTGTATTCTGAAACTTTTTTTTCCCCACCTCCTTAAATGTCTGTTGTAACAAACTGCCTGATGATGAGCTAAATGCCATATCCCTCAGTACTCTTGGTGAGAGTTCAGATTTAATTTTCCTGTGTGAACAACAAACCCCACCCTGGTTGGTTAACGTCATTATGTGAGTGTGAAATTGTGGCCTAGAAGTGGTCAACATTGAATACCTTTATGTTAACAAAGTTGTTTTTGGTGATTGCGTGTAATGGTGTGATGGGTGGGGGTGTCTGATATCTGAGGACTAGGGAAGCATGAACAGTTACACTCGCAATCCAAAGGAAAGTGATTTCTGAATCTTTACATATACCACTGAGTGTCAAATAACAAGCAGTTTACTGTGCTTAAAGTTGCAGTTCTTTTGCATGCACTAGACTAGAGTTTTCTTACAGCATACTTTTTTTATTATCTTTTTAATCTAAACAGACCAAAGGCAGAATATTCTCAGTTCTGTGCTCTACCCCAATTTCATCTGATTTAGATTACTGAAATCAATATGGCACGATATACAACTTAACGGGGTTGGTGCCAGGATTGGCACCTCAGCCACCTGCACGAGTGGACAAGAATGAAAACATTGCATCCTGTTTGTTATGGAGTGTTAAGGCGATGTTACATCACATTTTTACTCTGGTAGGAGAATGTTCATAAAGCTTCAAGGGTTTCATGTGCAGTGTTGTACTTGGTAACCATTAGAAAGCCATAAGTGAGTTATCCAGAATTTTGCATCTAGTTCCAGTGATGAGCCACTTTGTCATAGAAGGGCGTACATTAGGAGTTAATCACCTTCAATCAAAAACTTCTATACTGCTTATGTACATGGTGTACACATTATTTAATATCATTAATGGTTATTGTATGGCTGTTTTATTAGAGACAATGATGGCATTCTTCATTCCAGCATATGTTTCCTTAACTGAAGGACCCCTTGTTTTTGCCCTTTCTTACAACGCATAAAGACTGCAAGTGTAAACATTGCATTATTGCAGACACACATTTTACAAGCCCCCAATTTCATTGCAGAAAGCAAACTTAGTCCTAATGCTTTCCATGTTTTTTTTTTTTTTTTTTAATTATATATAAAAGAGGCAGAAATCTGTCCGCCTCAGTGGTGACTCTTGTATTAAACCGACTTTGATTGTCATATGTATATAAAACTAGCTTGAAGTACCCAGTGCTGCCTGGGAGGAAAATAAAGTCTTGTTTTTTTTCATTATTTAAAAAACATATACCATATATACTCACATATGATTCAGGTCTTGAAACCCGAAAAATTAATCATAAAATCAGACCCCAACTTATACGTCCGTTCAAAAATGCAACACTTAAATTTTATTTTTTTCTCCAATCTCGCACCAGTTTCTCAGACACATTGAGTTTTGTGGCAGCAGCGAAGTTACCAGTTTCTTTCACCACTTCAACGATTTTTAATTTAAAACCAGCTTCATATTTTATTCTGATCATACGCTCCATCATAGATTAGGGATGCTCTTACGATAAAGTTATATGAGGGTGTGAGATACAAAAAACACAAAACAGTGCAAACGTTGCTTCGGAATAGTTCAGGTATTACCGTGTGGTCACGTTGGCACATTAGAGAGAGAGAGAGAGAGGTTAGGAGCACACGCTGATACAGCACATTGCTGCACCCACAAAGGAAAAAAAAAGGCTGTGTGCTCCATTGTTACTCTCTCAGGTGGGCGTTTGCATATCATAATCTCTTGGACCAATAGCGTGAGTTTTCCGCATTCGACTTGTACAGCCAATATTATGAAATGCCAGAAATTATACAGTAAAATCCATTCCCGACTTATCCACAGGTATATATGGTAATAAAAAAAACACAACTTTAAAAATAAATTAGCAAACAATAAAGACTCACTAATGTGCTTGTCTTGTGGTCTTGTATGTATGTTATCATCCAGTTGACGCTTGGAACCGGCCAACTCTGTTTAATTTCAGAAGCAACAGGGGGCGCGGTGGTGCTCAAACATAAAGAATGCTGGCAGTCACTCCCAGTTCGCCCTCTGGTGGTCGTTCCAAGTGTCAACTGGATGATAACATGCATACAAGACTGCAACATCACCCCACCCCCCACCCTACCCAGAAGGGGTGGTGGGTTAGGGTTGATTTCACCCTACAGTATTTTTAGCCGACCAATGAGAAACATGTCTACCATGTTTCATGAAAATCGCTCCAACCATTCAGAAGTGATGCTGGAACATACATACAGTCATATGAGAAAGTTTGGGAACCCCTCTTAATTCTTTGGATTTTTGTTTATCATTGGCTGAGCTTTAAAAGTAGCAGCTTCCTTTTAATATGCGACATATCTTATGGTAACATAAGTAGTTAAGCAGTGACATTAAGTTTATTGGACAAACAGAAAATATGCATCATAACAAAATTAAACAGGTGCATAAATTTGGGCACCCCAACAGAGATATGACATCATTACTTAGTTGAGCCTCCTTTTGCTTCTTTGAGCCTCTAGATGCCTCCTATAACCTGTGATGAGTGTCTGGATTCTGGATGGAGGTATTTCTGACCATTCTTCCATACCAGATCTCTCCAGTTCAGTTCAATTTGATGTCTGCCGAGCATGCTTCAAATCATCCCATAGATTTTCAGTGATATTCAAGTCGGGGGACTGTGACGGCCATTCCAGAACATTGTACTTCTCCCTCTGCGTGAATGCCTTTGTAGATTTCGAGCTGTGTTTTGGCTCATTGTCTTGCTGGAATATCCAACCCCTGTGTAACTTCAACTTTGTGACTGATACATTATCCTGAAGAACTTGTTGATATCGGGTTGAATTCATCCGACCCTCAACTTTAACAAGTACCCCAGTCCCTGAAGTAGCCACACGGCCCCACAGCATGATGGAACCGCCACCAAATTTGACAGTAGATAGCAGGTGTTTCACTTGGAATGTGGTGTTCTTCTTCCGCCATGCAAAGCGCTTTTTGTTCTGACCAAATAACTCTGTTTTTGTCTCATCAGTCCAAAGCAATTTGTTCCAAAATGAATCTGGCTTGTCTAAATGAGCATTGGCATACAACAAGCGACTCTGTTTATGGCGTGAGTGCAGAAAGGGCTTCTCTGTTATCACCCTGCCATACAGATGTGCTGAATTGTAGAACGATGTACAGATACACCATCTGCAGCGAGATGTTCTTGCAGGTCTTTGGAGGTGATCTGTGGGTTGTCTGTAACCATTCTTACAATCCTGCGCATATGCCACTCCTGTATTTTTCTTGGCCTGCCAGACCTTCTGGGTTTAACAGCAACCGTGCCTTTGGCCTTCCATTTCCTGATTCCATTCCTTACAGTTGAAACTGACAGTTTAAACCTCTGAGATGCTTTTGTAGCCTTCCCTAAACCACGATACTGAACGATCTTTGTTTTCAGATCTTTTGAGGGTTGCTTTGAGGATCCCATGCTGTCTGTCACTCGAGTCAAAGGGAAGGAAGCACAACTTGCAATTGACCACCTTAAATACCTTTTCTCATGATTAGACACACCTGTCTATGAAGTTTAAGGCTTAACCAGCTAATCGAACCAAGTAATCAGCATTGAGCAGTGACAGGCATTCAAATCAGCAAAATTACAAGGGGACCCACATTTGTGCACAGCCAGTTTTTCACATTTGATTTAATTTTATACAACTAAATACTGCTTCACTCAAAATCTTTGTTCAGAAATCACCCCAGTACAGTACTCCGATGTTCCTAGGAAATAAAAGAAATACCACTGTTATCTTTTTTGTTGAAAGGAGAGTAAATTATTATGCAGGCTGAGAGGGGTTCCCAAACTTATTCATATGACTGTATGTACGTACGTACATACATACACATACATTGATTTTTATATATT